>NC_034176.2:30000849-30300849 GCF_002021735.2 Oncorhynchus kisutch | reverse complement strand
TATTTTCAAAGGAATCTTGACCCTAGCAATTGTCACTGCTCTGTGACCATGTCCTTCTTTTTCTGCATTTCACACTAGACATGTACTTAAGCTTTCGGGAACCAGCCTCCAGTAGTTTGGTGTCAAAAATCCAGAGAAGACACCAACTGATGATTGTGTGTGTGTTCAAGGAGTCCAACTGAAAAGATTTTTCCTGGTTGCTGTAGAGGGGAACAAATGAGCAATATACCAGCAGGCAGGCAGCTGGCAGTGGACTGAATGGAAGAGTATTCATGAGATTAGTACCGTTAGGGAGACCACCATATGACCTCCTCGCTGTTTAGTTCATTAAGCACAGCAGTGTGTGTGTATGAGGTTATTCCAAATGTGTTTTTGTAGCAACCACACCCCAGACTCCACAGTGCCTGTTGTAAATATAGGCCAATCACAGTTTTACCGTTAAATTCTTGTCAATGGCTTTTTTAAAGCATCTTCCTGAGTAGCAACAGGTTACAAATCCTATGTTCACAAACTGCTACCCTGCTGCTGGCGTCTTTAAAAAAAAAGTTGGATGCTGTGGGCCATCTTTTATTGGGAGAGAAAAAAAAACATTTGGCGCCATTCATCCTTCTCTCCAACAGCAGGGCCAAATCAGATCAGACCTCCATATAAACAACTCAACTGGAGCAATAAGCCCCAAACAGCCTTTTGTTTCCTTTGGAGATGATTCTTCCATGGAAAAAAGTGACACTTAAAACATCAAGCATCTTTGTAGAGCTCAGGGGGGGCTGGGAGCTCTGCGACCCTTGTTTGTGGTCACATCTGAGATGAGGGGGGGGGGGGGGACAACGGGAGCCATGGGGGACAGGCACCAGTGAAGGCCTAACTTAGTCCCATACATACTGCACTGGGGTCTGGTGAGAGACATAGAATTCCATTCTTTGTTATTATGTGATTATAATGGCCATTGTCAGCCTAAATACACCAAATGTATCTACTACACTGAACAAAAACATAAATGCAACATGCAACAATTTCAAATATTTTACTGAGTTAAAGTTCATATAATGAAATCAATCAAATTGAAATAAATTCATTAGGCCCTAATCTATGGATTTCACTAGGAGTACAGATCTGTCACCAACAGATGCATACCTTAAAAAAAAGGTATCACCATTTGCCTCATGCAACGAGACATCTCCTTCGCATAGTGTTGATCAGGCTGTTGATTGTGGCCTGTGGAATATTGTCCCACTCCTCTTCAATATCTGTGAAAAGTTGCTGGATATTGGTGGGAAGTGGAACATACTGTCGTACACGTCATTCTAGAGCATCCCAAACATGCTCAATGGGTGACATGTCTGGTGAGTATGCAGGCCATGGAAGGGATATTTTCAGCTTCCAGGAATTGTATACAGATCCTTGCAACATGGGGCCGTGCATTATCATGCTGGAACATAAGGTGATGACAGTGGAAGAATGGCCTAACAATGGGCAACAGGATCTCATCACGGTATCTCTGGGCATTCAAATTGCCATCGATAAAATGCAATTGTGTTCGTTGTCCGTAGCTTATGCCTTCCCATTCCATAACCCCAAAGCCACCATGGGACACTCTGTTCACAACATTGACATCGGAAAACTGCTCGCCCACACGCTGTCTGCCATCTGTCCGGTACAGTTGAAACCAGGATTCATCCATGAAGAGCACATTTCAGCATGCCAGTGGCCATCGGAGGTTAGCATTTGCCCACTGAAGTTGGTTACGACACAGAACTACAGTCAGGTCAAGACCCTGGTGAGTACGACGAGCATGCAGATGAGCTTCCCTTAGACGGTTTATGACAGTTTGTGCCGAAATTCTTCTGTTGTGCAAGCCCACAGTTTTATCAACTGTCCGGGTGTCTTGTCAAAGACCATCCCGCAGGTGAAGAAGCCGGATGTGGTCCTGGACTAGCGTGGTTACACTTGGTCTGTGGTTGTGAGGCCGGGTTGAACGTACTGCCACATTTTCTAAAACGACATTGGATGCATTACATTATATTATATGGCAAAAGCTCTGGTGCACATTCCTGAAGTCAGCATGCCAATTGCACGCTCCCTCAAAACTTGAGACATCTGTGGGATTGTGCTGCGTGACAAAACTGCACATTTTAGTGACCTTTTATTGCCCCCAGCACAAGGTGCACCTGTGTAATGATCATTCTGTTTAATCAGCTTGTTGATATGCCACACCTGACAGGTGGATGGGTTATCTTGGCAAAGGACAAATTCTCACTCACAAACTTGCGCAAAACATTTGAGAGAAATAAACTTTTTGTGCGTATGGAACATTTGTGGGATATTTTATTTCAGCTCATGAAACATGGGACCAGCACTTTACCTGTTGCGTTTATATTTTTGTTCAGTCGATATTGTATATTTCTTAGGGTATATTTTCCTTCACTGTCAGTCTACTTTCGTTCTACTGGCTCATGGGTTTACATTTGTATAGGAAAGTTCCTCCAATTCCTCCTCTGCTGTGGTTTGATCAACATTTTGTAAACCTCCGATCCTCTTCCCATCCTGGAAAATGCATACGCCTTTCAGTTGGGAAATATGGTCAGTGACGCGGGAAGTGTGGAAGTGCGAAGAGGAAAAACGATTAAAGCTACAGATGTGCATATTCCCGTCTCTAACTATTCCATATATAGTCCATACTGAATTCAGATCATTTTCAAGCTGAGGACATTAAAGAACGTCATGAGAGGGAATATTATGTTAGTCCTGTTTACATTCTGCCAAATTTCTGCCTGTGGTAAAAGTTTGCCCTCTCGAAATTTACGAGGATAAAGTAACACAGTCCCTGCCTAGACAATACCTCCCATCTGATATTTCTGAAGGGGATTCATGAGTCACGGCATTCAGGAAAATATATCAAATAAGCCTCAGCAGGTCAACAAATCATCACACCCCTATCCGCCTCTGCACAAACAGATTGCATTCCTCTACCAAAATGAGCAATTTTAACAGTGCAAATCATGTTATTTTAAGATGGCCTTTTTGCTTTTTCATGTAGACAGACTGTGTTTGTATCTGAACAACAATTCTTGGGAAAGTGGCCTATAAGGATAACAACCCTGAGCATTATTTCTTGCCACAAAAGGAGAACTTGAGCCCCATCTGATAGCTGGCCAGCTAATCAAACTGACCTCAGCAAGCCCAGATGTTAAGTGTTTTACCAGCACAGAACAGCACTAGACAAGGCAGGTATTCTCTCTTTTTCAGCAGTATCAGATGTCACTGGGGGATTATTACCAGTGACTTAGATACTGATATGACTGATGTAATTTTGTGTTCCTCGAATACATGCTGGAAATAGAGCTGTTATACCATCCTCATTCCAAGGTGGAATGGTCCTCAACAACACTTGAGTGTGGATTGTGGAAGTGTGTACAGTAGTTGGTTTTATGGTTGTATGTGTGTGGGAGATACAGAGTAAGAGTGTCTGATAAGGCCCAGGTGACTAATACATCTCCAATGATCACACACAGACAGGTGTTATGAGGCATAAGACACTAATGTTACAGCAGTTTCCTTAAAGGCCCAATGCAGCGATTTTCATATCAATACCACATATTACAGTAATTTACTGTAACAGATTTCCATTTTTTTTTTAAATAGGCAAAAATGGCTTTTTAGCAAAACACTTTTTCAAGCAAGACATTTGCAAGGAATGTCGGGGTGGTTTGAGTGGGGAGGGGAAAGCTGAAAACTATTGGCAGAGAGGTTTGGAACTCTTTCTTATTGGTCTAATAACCAATTTATCACATGGTGATGTCACCATGAAAAGCCAGGACTCTCCCCCATGCAAACCTGCTGATACAATCTGTGTATATTGTATTTTCAACCAGCAACTATCAGAAAATAACACACTTTGACAGTTGGTGTCATCAGCTGTTGTACAATATCATATTAAAACAGGAAAACTGAATGCTGACTGCTCTAGGCCTTTAAGTAAACACCATTAAGCCCTGTCTCTAGGTGTCCTGTCCATCAGCATTTCTGTCTGGAAGATTTTATGACTAAGCCTGTTGAGCAACATTGTCTGTCATGTCACCTCCACCACAACTGGGATTTTTTTAAAGGTACTGTCTGTTAGTGTTCAGCAAGGCAATACCAATCTGGCTAAAATGCTTCTAAATGGGTGTCTAGACTCATTTAGAAGTATTTAGAACCAGGTGTCTAGAACCAGTAGCTCAATCTGCTACAAATACGTGCATCCTAAGGGGTCAAGGGGTGCATTGAGGAATGTGTGTGCTCATCAAAACAGTAAAAAATTCCCAAGCACTACTACGTGCTCACCAAACTACTATGTTAGTCTATAGAAAATGAGAATAATTGGGATGCCATTGATATGTAGGCTAGGATCTACCATACATCAAACATAGACCTACACTGTCGTCTGAAAATCTTGAGACTCACCTTAATCTCCATAGGTAAATTGTAGACCATTTACATTCATCTTTAAGAAAACAATGTTTGAAAAAATATATATAAAACAATAAAAATGCAGAATTGGGTGTCAGAGACTTATTTTTATAATTCTATATTGTCTGGGACTCTGGGGCTTTCTGGACATACTGGTTAAAAGCCTGCTGTCATTTCACACCAGAACATTCACGGTCTTCTTGGTAAGCAACTCCAGTGTAGATTTGGCATTGTGTTTTAGGTTATTGTCCTGCTGAAAGGTGAATTCATCTCCTAGTGTCTGGTGGAAAGCAGACTGAAGCATGTTTTCCTCTAGGATTTTACCTTTGCTTAACTCAACATAGTTAACTTAACATAGACTTAGGTTGGAGTCATTAAAACTCGTTTTTTAACCACTCCACAAATTTCTTGTGAACAAACTATAGTTTGGGCAAGTCGGGTAGGACATCTACTTTGTGCATGACACAAGTAATTTTTCCAACAATTGTTTACAGATTATTTAACTTATAATTCACTATCACAATTCCAGTGAGTCAAAAGTTTTTGTACACTAAATTGGCTGTGCCTTTAAACAGCTAGGAAAATTCCAGAAAATGATGTCATGGCTTTAGAAGCTTCTGATAGGCTAATTTATATAATTTGAGTCAATTGGAGCTGCACCTGTGGATGTATTTCAAGGCCTACCTTCAAACTCAGTGCCTCTGCTTGACATCATGGGAATATTAAAAGAAATCAGCCTAGATCTCAGGTAAAACAATTGTAGACCTCCACAAGTCTGGTTCATCCTTGGGAGCAATTTCCAAACGCCTGAAGGTACCATGTTCATCTGTATAAACAATAGTACGCAAGTATAAACACCATGGGACCACGAAGCCATCATACCACTCAGGAAGGAGACTCATTCCCTCTCCTAGAGATGAATGTACTTTGGTGTGAAAAGTGCAAATCAATCCCAGAACAACAGCAAAGGACCTTGTGAAAATGCTGGAGGAAACAGGTACAAAAGTATCTATATCCACAGTAAAATGAGTCCCATATCGACATAACCTGAAAGGCCGCTCAGCAAGGAAGAAGCCACTGCTCAAACGGTCATAAAAAAGACAGACTACGGTTTGCAACTGCAGATGGGCACACAGACCTTACTTTTTTGAGAAATATCCTCTGGTCTGATGAAACAAAAATACAACTGTTTGGCTATAATGACCATTGTTATGTTTGGAGGAAACCGGGGGAGGTTTGCAATCCAAAGAAAACCATCCCAACCGTGAAGCACAGGGGTGGCAGCATCATGTTGTGAGGGTGCTTTGCTGCAAGAGGGACTGGTGTACTTCACAAAATAGATGGCATCATGAGGAAGTAAAATGTAGATATATTGAAGCAACATCAAGACATCAGTCAGGAAGTTAAAGCTTGGTCTCAAATGGGTCTTCCAAATAGACAATGACCAAGCATACTTCCAAAGTTGTTGCAACATGGCTTAAGGACAACAAAGTCAAGGTATTGGAGTGTTAGAATCACCTTTAGTAGCGATTACAGCTGGAAGTCTTTCTGGCTAAGTCTCGAAGAGCTTTGCACACCTGGATTGTACAATATTTGCACATTCTTTTAAAAATGATTCACGCTCTGTCGAGTTGGATGTTGATCATTGCTAGGCAGCCATTTTCAAGAATTGCCATTGATTGTCAAGCCGATTTAAGTCAAAACTGTAACTAGGCCACTCAAACTCCAGCCTTGTTTTAGGTTCTTCTCCTGCTACTCTGTTTTAAAGTCACCATTGGCTACATGGTGAAATCCCTGAGTGGTGTCCTTGCTCTGGGAAGGACACCTGTATCTTTGTAGTGACTGGGTGTATTGTTAACTTCACCCTGCTCAAAGCGATAGTCAATGTCTTTTTTTACCAATAGGTGCCCTTTGCGAGGCAATGTAAAACCTCCCTTTTCTTTGTGGATTAATCTGTGTTTAAAATGCACTGCTTGACTGAGGGACCTTACAATTTACTGTATTTGTGTGGAACAGAGATGAGGTAGTTATTCAAAAATCATGTTAACACCATTATTGCACACAGTGAGTCCATGCAACTTAATAAAAATGTTTTCATAATTGCACTTTCATAGTATGGGGGTAGTATGTGTAGGCCAGTGGCACAAAATCTAAATGTAATCAATATTACATTCAGCCTGTAACACAACAAAATGTGGAATGCTTTCTGACACTGTAATTATTCCCCCAATGCAATTATGCAGCCTAATACATCCACAGTGTGATTTCAATGTTCTGTTTATTGTCAAATTAATTGGATTCCAATTTAAATTGTAACATTACAATTTATAATTCTAGTCCAAATATGGCATGATTACACTATTTGTATCCCTTAATGCGTGACTTATTTTGAAGGCAAATCGCAGATTCCACTATTGTGGCTAATCAGTCGCTCCCTTTTCATAGGTACTGGGGAGAACCTGAGATTCCATGCCCAATTATTCTCAGGTGTGTAATTATTAGCCTCTAGTAAAGTGTAATATGAGCCGAGGTACACAGAATATAAATAAAGCAGTATTTATTTCACACCATACTCACCAAATTCCGAAGCGACGGTTCATCCAAAGTTGAATACCTTTCAGCAGACATTTTCAGTCTTTAGGCTACAATGACAGGTGAACGGTAAAAAGCGCAAACTCAACGACGAACAAAAAGCCGGCTTTTGTTTTGGAAACGTCCTTCAAACAAATAACTGACCTATCAATGTAATAACGTAGGTCAGTAGCATACAAATGCTGGCAACAATTATATCCCAAAAGAAGATCCAAGTCCCCTTTTGACGTGTCGGAATTGATGCTCCACCTGCTCGAATCAGAGTTTCTTCAAAGCAACTTTACAAATAATTTATGAGAGTCTGATCACAATGAAAACCCCTGCCTCAAAATAACTTTTGGATTATGTCAATAAAAAAACGATTGGAGTGATTTAGAGATTAAAAACATATTTAAAAACCTCAACTCTATCTGGCTTCCTTCACTTTTCTCTCACTCCTAAAATGTTTAGAATAAGCGAACCAGAGTTTGAGTTTGAATACAGAATCCCACTAGATTTGATGTCTGCCCCGCCCCTGAAATACTCATCGACCAATTGAATAAAATATTCAAAACCGCGGCCCTTCGTGGGTACTCAAGATGTAGTTATTACAGTCAATAAGTAATACACGTAATTAAGTTCAGAAAAAAAACTAGGCCAAGAGGACAAAAATCTTTAGATAAACAGTATCATTATCTTGCCTTCATTAGATACAATGTATTTTATAAATATTATCTAACCATTTTGAAATCCAATATCTACTAGATATGGTCAATAAAGTAGGCTATAATACATTTGTCTGGGAAAATATTGTTTCGCCTAAACGTGATGGTATCGTTGGCTATATATCATGTGAACCTCATGAACCTCTTTCGTAGACATTCAGGTGCTGTATTGTTTCAAAGGCAGAAATAGATGAGTAGACTCTGCCCACCAGTGAACAATATGTGAACTACCAGAAGGCAACGCTTAACTTTTGACTTACACTGAACAAAAATATAAACACAACATGTAAAGTGTTGGTCCCATGTTTTATGAGCTGAAATAAAATATCATAGAAATTATCCATATGCACTAAAAGCTTTTCTAATTTTTTCACACAAATATTTACATCCCTGTTAGTGAGCTTTTCTTTGCCAAAATAATCCATACACTTGACAGGTGTGGCATATCAAGAAGCTGATTGAACAGCATGATCAATACACAGGTGCACCTTGTGCTGGGGACAATAGAAGACAACTCTACAATGTTTTTTTTTTTTTACACAGCACAATGCCTCAGATGTCTATAGTTTTGAGGGAGCGTGCAATTGGCTTGCTGACTGTGGAAATGTTCACCAGGGCTGTTGACTGAGAATATAATGTTAATTTATCTACCATATGCCGCCTCCGTCATTTTAGGGAATTTGGCACTATGTCCAACCGGCCTCACAACCGCAGACCACAGTGTTTGGCATCGTGTGAACGGGGGATACCTAGTCAGTTGTACAACAATGCCTTCAACTGAAATGTGTCTTCCGCATTTAACCCAACCGCGAAGTGCGGGGAGCTGCCTTAAATCGGCATCCACGTCTTCGGCGCCCGGGGAACAGAACGACAGCTTTTTGGTCACTGGCCTAATGCTATAACCACTAGGCTACAGTGCACCACATGTAGGTGGGGTTATGATATTAGCAGGCATAAGCTATGGACAACGAACACAATTGCATTTTATCAATGGCAATTTGAATGCAGAGATACCATGACGAGATCCTGAGGCCCATTGTCGTGTCATTCATGTTTCAGCGTGATGCATGGCCCTATGTCACAAGAATCTGTACACAATTCCACTTATTCCATGGCCTGCATACTCACCAGACATGTCACCCATAGAGTATGTTTGGGATGCTCTGGATCGACAGCGTTTTCCAGTTCCCGCCAATTTCCAGCAACTTCGCACAGCCATTGAAGGGTGGGACAACATTCCACAGGCCACAATCAACAGCCTGATCAACACTACGCGAAGCAGATGTACTGCATGAGGCAAATGGTGGTCACACCAGATACTGACTGGTTCTCATCCATGCCCCTACCCTTTTATTCGTTAAGATATCTGTGGCCACCAGATGCATATCTGTATTCTCAGTCATATACAATCCATAGATCAGAGCCTAATGAATTTATTTCAACTGACTGATTTCCTTATGAACTCTAACTCAGTCAAATCTTTGAAATAGTTGCATGTTATATTATATTTTTGTTCAGTATAATTCAGATGATGTTTAACCTATTGAATGAGTGATACAGGCAACACTGAACTGAAGAAATGAATGCCAATGGTCTGCAAACTATACTTTTACAGGTGGGGAAAATAGAGGACCATTGACCAAGTACTAATTTTGAATCTCTGCAAATCTCACTCTGGTCATACTGCAGTAACCAATGTGATATGTGTAGGTTTCAAAGCATTTTAGCCTATTACAATTCTAGGATGGCTATGTGATGAATAAATACTTTGTATTGAGGACATTCTTCTACATTAAGAGTGATCAACAAGCACCTATGCATCAATACTAGGATTTATTAAAAGTATGAAGATGACAGTGTATTTTAATTAAAAAACTTATAGGTGCAGTCTGAAATACAAATAATGCTTAGATAATGTATTTATTTGTCATTGACTTTCCCTTATTCAGAGAACAGTACAATTACTTTGTGGCGCTTCAAGATGTCTTACATATACATTCTTTTTTTTTTCTTTACATAGTTTTTTCAAGAGTATATTAAGGTGTGTTTTAAATTCTATACAATTTATATTAAAAGTTTAAAACTGAAAGGATTACAATAAGAAGCTTAAAGTTATAACAAAATATTGAAATCACAAAAACGTCAGTTTGACTGTTAATACTTTTTTTTTTTTTTTTGTAAGTAGAGTGACTGATACATACCGACACACATACAGGCAATAAAGAGACTGGTCGTGTTCCAGGCCAACTATATTGGATTGAATCAACCACTGGTTGCGCACCACGTAATCTGCTGCGCAGTTGGGCATCAGTGTTAAACACCAACCTAAGCATGGTGAGACCTCGGAGGTGTCTTCAATGTTGTCAGTCAGGAACACCACTTTTAGTGTGACAGACCACAGCTCACACAAAAAGCATTTGGTGATTGCCTGGTGCTCTTTCCATCGACAGTCTCGACCTCACTCCTCGTCCTGTTCTTTGTTTTGCTTCTTAGGCACCTAAAAATGAATGTGGTCACAGAAAACATTCAAATTTACTTTAAAGATGACCCCATAGAAGCTCTCAAGAAACAAGGATTGTTTGTTTACCTTTGATGGCCCTGTATTCCTTCTTTCCCCATTATTTTCTCTTAGGGGTGGTCTGGTGGATAGAGGCAAAATATTTAATTTCATTTGGAAGCATTCTCATTAGGGACGTGCATCTCTCCTTTCATGAACGATTCGACACCTATCTAGATGCATTGACTCCAATATGATACAGGAACTATACTTTTTAGTTTGAAATGATTTGGTGCAATTCGGTTTGATTAGAGGTGGATCTGTCTGAGATTACTTCCCTAAACTGAGAGGCCCTCAGTGTGTGTAGGCACCTGGGCCGAGCCAATGGGCAAGTCTGAGCATCTACAACCCCACTATCAGATTAGGGGTGGGGTAAATGTATGCTTTTGGTCCGGTCTCCCCCCACTTTTTATCTGAGATCACCATCACCCACTGATTAACTTGTCATTTTAACAGATTGAAAATGCTGAACTAGTACTGTCAATATTTATATTTAGAAATTAGCATGGCATTTAGCCATTTAACAATGTAGTTTTGGATTTTACCCCCCTTTTGAAAGCGAATGGTTTAGACCATTTTACCACTTCAACCAATGAATGCGAAATTATTGCTGTCCTTTATGAAATTGCCATGTTCATGGAAAAATGACCAAATACACTAACTGTTTAAAGCAAAACTACCAACATTATTTATGGTGAACCTGAACAATCTAAATCAAATCTGAATGATTTAAAACCCAATCAGCAGTTGGATGTGAGTTGCATCCACTCTAGTAGGCTACACAAATCCGGTAAAACAACTTTTTACTGTGCATTCGGTAACAGTGACCCAGCAAACTACATAAGTTGTAACTAATAAAGCCGATCATTTGACATTGTGAAAGCCATTGTACAAGCATCTGAATGCTGAAGTGCCAGATATTAGAACAGGGGATAGGTCTACCTCTCGTTTACGCGAGCAGCTGTGTCTCCTGCACAATGCACACAGTTGTTATCTGACAGTCAAATGCAGAACATGCATGAAAGTTCGATAGGCTACTGAACTGAAGGCGGCATCAATTCAGTCACAACAGATAAGAGGTATTTTTGGAATAAAACAATGAGTAAAAAACATAGGTAAATAGGCAATTTGTAACATTTGAATCATTTTTCTCGAACCAATGCATGCTTAATGTGGATCGGTTTGGGCTCCCACACGTGCACTCATATATTAAACATTTGAACCAGGGAGCGATGTGTATTGGTGAATCGTTACATCCTTTAATTATCATCACTATATTATACTAAAGAAAACACTTAACACTAATTCTGTAACACAAAACATAATCCAGATATTAGGTTTCCAAACAATTTTAAATTACGTTTTTGTACCAAAACAAATTGTTTGTTAAAATTACATTATGGAAGGTATGTCATTGTTCTTACCCCACAGCTGCTGCAGAGTTGGATTTGTGGCCTTCACTGAAAAGTGAGTGGCCTCCATCTGCCTCTCTGCCATGCTGGAGTCTGTTCTTCACCTGGGGATCACAGTTTGAGATCTTCCCTGTAATGGGCAGCCCACTGTGGTCTCTCTGCCATTCGTTTGGGCTTCGCACCAGGGGCCTCTCTCTGTCCAGCCCACTCAAGGAGTCCACTTTAGATGCAAGCGAGTACACACACACAAAATTAGTCAGTTTCTCTGAATTTGATGTACAAATTATACATAGCAGAAGACTACCCTGCATCCCACTGCCGCCTTGTCTGAAGCGAAGCAGAGTTGGTCCCGAGATGGGAGACTAGATGCTGCTGGATGTGGTGTTGTAGGGCCAGTAGGAGGCACTCTTTCCTATGGTCTAAAAAAATATATCCCAATACACTATGTCAGTAATTGGTACATTACCCTGTGTAGGGTGCAGTCTTTTGGGTGGGATGTTAAACAGGTGTCCTGACTCTCTGTGGTCACTAAAGATCCCATGGCATTTATAGTAAGAGAAGGGGTATTAACGCCGGTGTCCTGGCTAAATTCCCAATCTGGCCCTCATACCATCATAGCCACCTTATCACCCCCAGCATCCAATTGACTTATTCATCTCCCACCTTTCCCCTGCAACTATTCCCCATGTCATTGCTGTAAATGAGAATGTGTTTTCAATCAACCTACCTTGTAAAATACAATTTTTATTAAATAAAACATAGGTGGATAGATGTCACCCAAGCAACATTGACTTTGTTAAAAATGATTGAGCATTGGTGAACATGGGGTTCAGTGTCTTACATTGGTGCTTGAGTCTCCTCTGCACCTCAGGGGAGTTCTGTCCACAGCTCTCTTTTGGAGGAAGAGATGGTTTCTGAAAGGACACTTTGCTGACCTTATCCACTGAGTGAACAGAGCAGGGTCGGAGGTCACACTTATCCTGTAAAAAAAGTGTCATGCTCTACTCGATTACTAGGAAATTACTATGGAGCAACATGTTAGTGCAATAACAATACTTGAGTAATTACCATGTTAATACACAGGTATAGGAACAAAGTTACCAGATTTTCTACCCGTCAAAAGGACTTTTCTCCCTCATGTATTGTGACTAAGGACTTTTCAAAATTAATGGCATACACTCTTTGATTATGATCTTCAGTTCTTACAGTACTACATCTTGCAGAGCAAATAACATAGGCCTACCTGGTGGTGAAAGACAACGGCCTCCGCCAGGGCCACGCCACAGAACTCACAGGGAATGACCACGTCCCCCTCTAGTGGACTGGCAGGTGATATGTAGGAGAGCGGGGAGACTGAAAGGGGCAAGGTGGGGAAGCTAGGGGTGTCAGGTGGTATGTGCAGAAGACCAACAGCACCCCTAGCAATCCTGTCATCATAGCGTGGAGATGAAGGACGCTTGCTGAAAGATGCAAAGGCTGAGGCTGGACTACAGCCAGTCTGAAAGACAAAAACAGCCATGAGGGGAAAAATGTATTTCTGCTCACCAGATAGATCAGGTGGCTAGCTACCTACCCTCAGGTAATTACCACATGATCCACACTATCAAATCAGCCCTCAGATAGTAATTTTCTAACGGTTCTAAACATTTACATATTGTGGCATTCCACCATAACTATCGACGTTACATAATTGTGCATTTCAAAAGGTGCGGGGGTGGGATACCAAGTAGGGTTGAGTGATATTACGATAGTATCGTCTATCGACGATGATTGACAGGCATCGTCATCGTGATGTGACGAACGATGGTTTATCCTATTTGAACTTGACTGGCAAGGGCAGCACACAAGTGACATTCTGAGTAATCTGCCTAGTCCTATTTCAATAAATAGCACATGTTATATAGGCCTACAGAACAGAGGAATATAGGCTAGACAGGGAGGAGCAAAATGTCCAGTCAGAAAATATTGTCTCTCTCTCTTGGGTGCATGGGCCTAATAACTGAAACCGAGAATTTGTTTTAGAACAGACACAATCTGTTTGAATTCAATCACTTTTTGTCAGAATAACTTGATTTTAAAACTTTGCATACGTTTACCCATAGAAAGAGTGGTCATAAAGGGACGTTTTGGACCTGAATGCCAAAACATTCATGAGATAAAAAGGTACATGGATGTCTCATGGTATGGTATGCAAAATAAGTCAACTTTGAGCACCTCTATCTCCTGCATGTTTTGGCATTCAAGCCCAAAAGGTCCTTTTCTGAGGACTTCTACAATGGGAAAATATGTATGGTAGGTTTTGTTCAAAACAAAAGGGGTGCTGTCAAAAAGTGATTGAATTCAAGTGGATTTACCCTTGTGCCTGTTTAAAAAAAAAGTAGGCTATATTCCCTTGTCTCTCCATTTGATATTAATATGACTTTGGGCTAGGCTTTCTTTGTTTTGTGCATACATGCTTTCTCTACCGATCAAACAATGAATGAATCTAACAGATATCCATCGCAAAAAGTTGTATTAATAGCCTAAAAACGTAAGGCAGTTAGGGGACTAATAATGAGAGGAAAAACAATATCAATGGCCTATAGAAAAATTAAATGATACATTTTAATCAAGTTTAAGCTTAAGACAGGAATTCTCCGTGCAGTGCAGAAAAATCCCACCAAGCGAGGTTGAAAAATCAAATGGCCAATAACCGATCCTCCTATTAGGAGTATTCAATTCATGAACAGTAGCCTATTTCCCAAATATTCTAATAGCTTAAGGTTGCCGCTTTCAAAAAGTCGAATGGCTTAGGCTACTCTCAATCACAGCTTTATGCCCATTAAAGGAGAAGTTTATCCAAAATCCAGAAACTCCCAAGTGATTCCATACATTGAAACTAGTTCAGTGGAGTTTGCTCTCTCCCCCACTCTCTCCCTATCTTTTAGGATCCTTTGGTTTTCTGTCCCCATAATTCCAGATTGGATATCTCGTTCATATCCATCGTTGATGAAGTTCTGGATACACACATACACAGCAATGCAAGGTTGGTTGTATAATTATTTACTTTTACTATTTCGAATTGCTAATAACCATCTTCTGCATCTTTATCAGAAAACAGTGATATTTGGTGCCTTCTTCCTTTGATTTCCAGTATAAAGTACAGCTAGGGACCGAATAACAGCTCTCTTTCTACCATCTTTTCCCCCACTTTGCATAACTAACTTTATCTGCGATATGCCTAATTTAAAAATCAACTTTCGCTCCAGCTCCTTCTCCCCCCCCCATTTAAAAAGAAATCTGTGACTTCAAGCTCCACATAAGGGCATATCGTGACATTTCTACGTAGCAGTGTCTCCCCATGAGGGTGCATATGAGCATTACACCGCAAACGATTTAGGTGGAAAAGTACACCTTTAGTGGCTCAAAACCGATAGCACATGACAAAAATAGCTCATTCGGCCGTACACTTTCAATAAAACGAATGTCCACATTTTGCAGATTTCTGAAACATAAAATTCACTGGCAACGGATCAGAGCAAGGTCACAAGTCCCGTTTTTGCAGCCATTTCAATACAACACTACAGGGAGAGAGAGGGCAAACTCCACTGAAATAGTTTCAATATATGAAATCCCTTTGGAGTTATTTGATTTTGGGTAAATTCTCCTTTAAGAGAAGAGGATGATGCAAAGCAATTATCCAGTTCTGAAGACCGTAGACTTTACTTCTATACAGAACATGATTTATAATAGTCCATGAGTCAAACCCACAAATGTGTGTCATCAGGCTCACTTGGGCCCACAATTTTTTTTATGTCCATAAAGTTGGAAAATGTGTGATAGCAGTGCAGCAACGGAGGTAGAGGACTAGACACTTGCTAAATACATTACAATGTCAAATTCCATTGGAATGCCAATTCGTTTTCACCTGATGTGAGCAACAAACTATTATATGTAGTTCATTAAAGTTCTTACTATGGGGCCAAAGCAGATTGGTCCGTTAATAGAATACTGAAAGTAATGTAATAAGCCAACAGGCACAACATTGGATTTTACTACACTGTAATGGAATGTAAGGTGTTTGGTATACAGTGCATTCGATAAGAATTCAGGCCCCTTCACTTTTCCCCACACTTTGTTACGTTACAGACTAATTCTAAAATTGATTCAAATCTATACAATAACCCATAATGACAAAGCAAAAACAGGCTTAGAAATGTTTGCAAATGTATTAAAAATAAAACTGAAATATTACATTTACATAAGTATTCAGACCCTTTACTCAGTACTTTGTTAAAGCACATTTGGCAGTGATTACAGCCTTGAGTCTTCTTGGGTATGACACTACAAGCGTCGCACACCTGTATTTGTGGAGTTCCTCCCATTCTTCTCTGCAGGTCATCTCAAGCTCTGTCTGGTTGGATGGGAGTGTCACTGCATAGCAATTTTCAGCTCTCTCCAGAGATGTCCGATCGGGTTCAAGTCCAGGCTGGGCCACTCAAGGACATTCAGAGACTTGTCCCAAAGCCACTCCTATGTTGTCTTGGCTGTGTGCTCAGGGTAGTTGTCCTATGGGAAGGAGAACCTTAGACCCAATCTGAGGTCTTCAGTGCTCTGGAGCAGATTTTCATCAAGGATCTCTGTACTTTGCTCCCTTCATCTTTGCCTTGATCCTGCCACTGAAAAACATCCCCACAGCATGCTACCAACACCATGCTTCACTGTAGGGATGGTATTGGCCAGGTGATGAGGGGTGCCAGGTTTCCTCCAGACGTGACGCTTGGCATTCAGGCCGAAGAGTTTAATCTTGGTTTCCTCAGACCAGAGAATCTTGTTGCTCATGGTCTGAGTGTCCTGTAGGTGCCTTTTGGCAAACCCCAAACAGGCTGTCACATGCCTTTTACTGAGTGGCTTCCGCCGGGCCACTGTATCATAAAGGTCTGATTGGTGGAGTGCTGCAGAGATGGGAGAACCTTCCAGAAGGACAACCATCTACACAGATGAACTCTGTCAGAGTGACCATCAGGTTCTTAGTCACTTCCCTGACCAAGGCCCTTCTCTCACGATTGCTCAGTTTGGCCGCGCTGCCAGGTCTAGGAAGAGTCTTGGTGGTTCCGAACTTCTTCCATTTAAGAATGATGGAGGCCACTGTTCTTGGGGACCTTCAATGCTGCAGAAATGTTTTGGTACCCATCCTCAGATCTGTGCCTCAACACCATCCTGTCTCGGAGCTCTACTAACAATTCCTTCGACCTCATGGCTTAGTTTTGGCTCTGACATCCGCTGTCAACTGTGGGACCTTATATAGACTGGTGTGCGCCTTTCCAAATCATGTCCAATCAATTGAATTTACCACAGGTGGACTCCAATCAAGTTGTAGAAACATCTCAAGGATGATCAATGGAAATAGGACGCGCCAGAGCTCAATTTTGAGTTTCACAGTAAAGGGACTGTATTTGGCATTTTTTATACATTTGCAAAAATATCTAAAAACGTGTCTTTAGTTTGTTATTAAGGGGTATTGTGTATAGATTGATTAATATTAGTTAGAATTTTTTATCCATATTAGAATAAGGCTGTAACGTAATAAAATGTGGAAAAAGTGAAGGAGTCTGAATACTTTCCAAATGCACGGTATAGTCCTCATAATGACAACAGCTACTTGGATAACATCATATGTCATTTTAATCAAATCACATCCATGACTATTCAAATGTACATATTCATTTACCATGGTTGAAGATTAAATATTGCAATTGTTGATCGTAGCATCTTCAGAAATCAGTGATTCAGACAGCTTTCTGGGAACATTAACACATTTCTGTGAATAATCTTTATATATCTGGCACACATGGTTGTGTATTCTACATCATTCTACTATGATGAGAAATGAAGGCTTGTCGTTGTTCTCTTGCTCAGTTGTGCACCAGGGCCTCCCACTCTTTCTATTCTGGCTAAAGCCTGTTTGCGCTGTTCTGTGAAGGGAGTGGTACACAGCGTTGTACAAGATCTTCAGTTTCTTGGCAATTTCTCACATGGAATAGCCTTAATTTCTCAGAACAAGAATAGACTGACGAGTTTCAGAAGAAAGTTATTTGTTTCTGGCCATTTTGAGCCTGTAAATCGAACCCACAGATGCTGATGCTCCAGATACTCAACTAGTCTTAAGAAGGCCTGTTTCATTGCTTCTTCAATCAGCACAAGTTTTCAGCTGTGCTAACATAATTGCAAAAGGGTTTCCTAATTTTCAATTAGCCTTTTTAAATTATAAACTTGGATTAGCTAACACAACGTGCCATTGGAACACAGGAGTGATGGTTGCTGATAATGGGCCTCTGCACGCCTATATAGATATTCCATTAAAAATCAGTCGTTTCCAGCTACAATTTACAACATTAACAATGTCTACACTGTATTTCTGATCAATTTGATGTTATTTTAAATAGACAAAAAAATGTTTTCTTTAAAAACAAGGACATTTCTGTGACCCCAAACTTTTGAATGGTAGTGTATCTATATAATTTCCACTTGTCAAACAAAGTTTAAAATGTATCATGGTTTGCTTTTTAAAGCCATTTCTAACAGGTAATTATGATATTTAACAGAGGTCAAAGTTCTGAAAAATGTGCCTGATGAATCTAAGCTTTACAATGACATGACTAATGTGTATAAGTGAGCAATAGCTTGTTGTATACTGACTGTTTGTCATAGGGTAAAATCCCTATGGAAAAAAACACATCTGATGGAGTGATGAAAGAAAGAGTGATAGCACAAAGAGAGCTACTATTGCTGCACTGCTATTGTCCACCTCTAGAGACATAGACGTTCAAAGAAATCCCTAAGACATCGTCGGCCCAAGTCAGCCCGACTGACACCCTGGCTCATGGACTATAACCTAACTCACTAAGGTAAGACCGCCTGTGCATTATCAGTTGACTGTCACTCTGCTCCATCATGTGCATGAGACAGACACACGCTCCACCAGAAAGGGATATTAGAAAATATTTGCCTGCACTTCACCTCTGCCAAGGCTTTCAACAACATTATCTTTCTTCCTGATTCATCCAATTGTAGCATGTGATTTCACGCTATAGCATTACTGTGGTTTCAGCTGTTTTTATTTTTGTAGAATGTATTTTTGGGGGGCAAAACGGATGCCTAGTCAGTTACACAACAATGCATTCAACTGAAATGTGTTTTCCCCATTTAACACAACCCCTCTGAATCAAAATGGAGAAATACCATCATACATCACGTTTTATAAGTACATAATCACAATAGGACAAAGGTTGACATCGCCCAATCCTAATACCAAATGCAAGACAAAATGAACGGTGACCAAGTATGAACTGTTATCAGGAGGGAAAACTAGGAAATTAGACCAGAGGGAGTGAACAAAAGAAAAACAACATCCACAGGAAGGAAATAAGGGGGGGGGGGTGGGGGGGCTGAGTTTATAACTAACTGATGCAGCCTATAATGGAGATTTATTCCCAGGTCTCGTCAGACTCAGCCGCCATTGAGTTAGCCTGACTTGTAGGCCAAGAGTCAAAAGATCCTTCTAACCTGGTGTAAAATGAGGTCCACTTCAGGAAACAGATCCTCACAGAACTCACAGGGCAACATGGTGTCTAAATAGGAGAACAAGAGCAAAGGAATAATGGGTACAGTAGAAAACACAAATTTAATCAGAAGAGGGGTGGAAACGTCAAAATGTAAAAGGCAGAGGAGGGCAACGTACTATAACAAAATAATTCTCACATGAAAACAAACTGGGACAATAAGTGGTATTTTGTATAGTATCTCACCTGTCTGGTCAAGGTCTGTATTGGTGCCTGTGGTGATATGTTGGTAGTTGTTTGGGGCAGAGATGGGAGAGATGAGGGAGCCGGTGTTGGACATTCTTCCAAGTTTGTGGTCCCAGACATCCGTCCACAAGGCCCCCTCTCCTCCCCCTAGATCCCCAGTGTCCCCATCACTCTGCAGGCTGAGGGCCAGCAGGTAGTCCAGGCTGGCAGAGTCCTCTCCCAGTGATTGGCCTGCAGGCCATGCCAATGATGCCATGCTGTAATTGTTGTTGGCCATCACTGATGCTTCCTGTTCCAGCACTGGGGAGGTGAAACCACAAAAAAAATATTCAAATTAAACAATGTTCCACTTTAATATAGGCCAGGGAAGTTTGTCAATACCAGAATATAAATTCTAATATATGTTTTTTGGAAAATGTAAAGGGACAAGAAAAGCTTGAACACTTTGTATGAGCCATTGGCTGACGTACAGTGGCTGAAGTCTGTATTCCTCGGGGCAATGTCCCCCCTTCCTCCCAGGCCCACTTGCCCCCGGGTGCTGTTGTGCACTCTGGCCTCCAGGGGCCGTGGTAGGGCCCTGCGGTCAGAAGCACTGGCGTTGTTGTTCTTGTGGCCTCCTCCCTCCTTGGCCCTCAACAGGTTACGGATGGAGTAGGCTTCAAACCAGGCTCCTGGGGACTGGGGTTCTGCTGGGCTGTGACTTGCCCGGCTGTTGTTCCTCTCTTGAGGAGGCGTAAGGCTACCACACCAGGTTGGGTGGACAGCCTGCTCCCTCAACATTACATTGCACATGCAGAATGGACAGGGCTCTGTGCGCGTACCACAATAATCCTCATGCTCCTTAGACTGAATGAAAACTAGCTCCAAGTCACAGTACTGACATGGCACCATCCGCTGATTGCAGTCAGAGCTCTGAAAAAGAGAGGTCAGATAAAAGCCACGTCTCAGTTGAATTTGTAATACATGACCATCACGTCAGGTAGATGAGGTCTCCATCCTGATACAAGTTTCACATACCTGGTGGGATTCGATATGGCTTTTCTCAACCTTTAAACCACACTTACATTTCACCTGAAATTTAAAGAAAAAGTTTGAAGCCTCCTTTGCAACAACGGTACAGCAACTTAGGGATGTCTCCCTAGCTTTGAATATGCTAACTTATGACTAGCCTAACCACCTCCCGCCCTCTCCATGTTTAGCACTGTACCTGCATATGCTCCTGCTCCTTGTGCTGCTTAAGATCTGAACGGGGCACTGGCTCTTGGCACACCTCACACAGAGCAATATTCCGGCAACAGTGAATCTCATGAGTAGTGAAATTAGCCTCTGGAATATCATGCTGACTAGAGAGTGGGAGAGAAAGAAAGAGGTTAAGAGCCCTAATGTGCATTTATCCACATTGTCCCTCAACTTCCCTGAATATTCACACTTACCAATTGGCACAGAACGTTGTGCTTTCATCTGCCATGGCTTGCATTGAAATAAGAGGGAAAGAAAAATAGGTTGAAATTGTCAATAGGCATTTGAAAAACTCTGGCGGCAAACAATCCCCCGAAAACGTATGTGGCATCAAATATCGCCTTTTATAACAAGTTGACCCACAACCCACATTATTGCTAGCTAGCAATCTGTCCAAACTAAATAGTAACGTTAGCTAGCTAGAAAACGTTCCCATTTAGCTAGTATCGTCATTTGGCTGACAATGACCAAGCGAACATTGAACGTAGCTAGCTATTGTTTCAGTTCGATTCTGGTAGTTTCGATTTACCAGATTGTACCGGTATCTATAAATGAGAAAGTCACATAGCTACCTGTGCGGAGTTCAGTCCCCTGTTTGTTTACTGTACTTGGCTAACGTAACTTTAGGTATCTCTAGACGATAGCTAAATATGGAGGGCGGCTTTAAATCCCCGTTTTGAATAGCTAAATGTCAGAGTAAACTTCTGGGGTGACAATAAAACTCTTTTGCTGCTAACTTTGTATGATTATGACCCTAGCTAGCTACTTTCCAAGCTCGTTTATGCAAGCCATTTTTAGGGTGCTAGCTAGCGAAGTGAGAGCGTTTCTTGAAAGTACTAGTGACGCACAACTCTGATTCGCTAGTCATCGAAAGACAGTTGACCAATGAGATCACCCGAGTGGAATTTTCTCAGTTGATCATTGGCACGTCCATATCCTAAATCCTTAACCCCTACCTATCTAACCTTCCTTAACCCTTATAAATGTAAACTTCAATGGGGTAACTTCCGTATAGTAGATGCGATCTTACATCAAGCAAAGTTAATATCAAGAAAAGTGTAGTTTAGTTTCCCTACTCTTTTTGATCCTTTGAGCAACCAATTAATTGTTGTGAGGCTCTCGTACACATTTAAAATACTTTCAAAACAGACACATGCAATCTCCACAAATTCTTTTTAATGTTTATCAAACTATTGTGCCATCAATACTGTAATTTCAGACACATTCTCTTTTCTAAGGCACAGTTTTGTTCACATAATGTACTGTAAATTATCTTATTTACAGCAGAGTATTGGACTCACAGTTGTAACATTCATTTCCCACAAATTAGGCTACCTCCAAAAGGTCTATAACCATCTAAATATATATAAAAAGTCTAACCCTTTTTGAATTCTTTACTCAAAGTTACATTTCATTTTACAGCAATACAAAAAAAATATTAAATTTAACTCTATGGCATTGAATATATGGGAGAAAAAGGTAGAGAAAATGAAGTAAATCTGTAAAATAAATCATATGAGATCAAAATAAAAACCAAAAGTAGGCATCTTTTCCCCCCAAAATTAAGAAAACTACACCTGATACATTCCAGAAACATATGGAGTGTGTATGGTCTTATTATTCCCAACAGCTCATTACCTATGGGGACTAAACTCCACATTCAAAATTACAATGTTGAATGCAATAAAATTGTTAAGTACACATACCGGCGGTATATTAGGTCACTTTATCCAGACAGATCAAACATATGAGCACATATTAGGAAAGATGATGAATATCACAAACATGCTGGGGTTTTGAAAAGACAAGCCAATCTCACAACTGCTTAATGTTGACTAGTAGACCATATTTCTACAAGGATGTATTTTCCAAACTGGGGGCCAAAAGAGAGAAGCAGTGTAACATGTATTTACATTTCCTAAGATTCCATTTTGGTGATCAAAATTGCATTTGTGTCAAGGTGGCACAACAAACAGCCCTGCTGCTTTAGCCCTGTGTGCCAAGATTGAACATATATAATGACTTGGGTGAATTAACATGTCACACTCAGATAAGACAAATAACAGAAAATATCAACCGAAAAAAAGTATATCCTGTACATTGACCCTTGTCATGTATCGGTGCAAGCACTATTGCTATTATTGCATTTTGCATACATGACTAAAGTAAAATTGTGTTTAATAAACAATAAAACAATGTTTGACTTGATACTGATATTAAAATTAAGTACCAGCATGTAGGACAAAGATATCCAAGGAATTTGACAGTTAAAACATCAGAGGCACATGTGTGCTGTTTGAGTGAAATGACAGAATGAGTCAAATCTAAATATTCACATTATACTACATTTCATTTTTGACATTTCATATACATTTTCAAATGTATCCTCTGATACTTTGATTGCTTTCTCTTAAAATACCATATATTATAATGTCTAAGTAGTCAAGTAAAGCATACAAATATGATCACTGATTGTTTATGAACTATGGAGGATAATCTATTTCACAAGTATATCAAGTGTCACAGCAAATATTTATTGATCAATATTCCCTGGCTTTTGCAACTTCTTTCACCCTAAGAGAAAAAAAATCTACAAATCTAAAACCGTGTCAGACACAGATCCAAAAAACTGTATCGAAGTACATTATTGACCAAATCTTCAACTGAAAACATGAGTTAAAATGTTTTTTAAAAAGCATGTAAAACTGTTTTAGAATATAGATATACTTTAAACTGACCCAAATCTTATAGGAAAGAAATGCTGGAGTCCATTTCAACTCTTTAAACATCTTGGTCCACAGTACAGGTCAGTAGGTCCCAATTATATAACTTGTTAACCAAAATTACAAAATACACCTTTTACATACTACACTCTGGTATCTTACCTTAAAGACTAGATAGAGCTCACTAACAATACAAGCTCTAAAACAAAGCGGACAGACAACTAGAGAGCAAGAAACTGGAACAGAACAAAAACATACAGGTAATGAATGGAGGGAGAAAGAAAAAGGCACAAAGTGAAAGAGTGGACAATTATTGAAACCCAGAGAGGTGGTAGGCACAGAGAGAGCGAGAGAGAGGGGAGGAAAAAGAGAGAGATAAAGGAGTTTATCTGTCCTTGGAGCCCAGCTTCTCAATGAGGTCCTGCAGGGGTGCCAGCTCACGACGATCAATGAGGTTGAACTCCTAAACAGACACACAACCAAGGTAAAAACCATATGTGACCGTGATAGGACATAAAATCAAGGTTCCTGCTATATTTACACAGGATAGTAACAATTACACCTGTTAACTGAATAATAATTGCACAATGCATCAATGGGAATATAATACTATTTACTACATCCATGGAAGCATGAAAAACCCCTGTGATCATGACAATTTCTAAACACCAATAAAAGAGAATATTTGATATTTCGAATGTATTAGCAGGGTCACCTGGACAAAGAAGATGAAGTGTTTGAAGGAGGTATTGAGGTGGGCCTCCTCCTGCAGCTGCATCACAGAGTCAAAATGCTGGTGGTAGATGTGGGCATAGACTCTGAACAGGCGCTTCAAAATGGTCTTGGCCACAGACATGAAGTTCTTAGGAAAGGGCACTCCTGGGGAGACAGAGCAGGGGAGTTATATCATTGTCTCAAAGGCTAAGGTTGTGAAGGTTTAAAATTAATCCGCACAAATGTGAATTTTCAACTAACCTATCTTGGAGGGAAAGAGTGTCTCATCATCCAGCTGATCCTGCACCCAGGTCATCAGGTAGTCTATGTACTTGGGAGCAGAGCACTTGATGGGCTTTTTGATGTTGGTGCCATCAGCCCAGTGGTATTCATACCTTGAGGGAGGTGAGATGGAATTTTAATAACATGCCATTCTGACTCCCTCTGTTTTTGGCACAATTCAACATCACTGATTGTTGGACAATGTCACACATGGCTTAATACTAGACCTGCTAAAGCAGTCATTTGGACTGCTCATGAATGAAACAAAAATATTACTCTGCCATTTAAGTAAACCCCCCCTTTATAAAGACAAAATAAGTCTATATAACACACGGTCGTTGTTAGAATCTTAATATCAAAAACAGAACCCGGAGTAATAACCAGATTGAGGAGGGCATGTAATGTTTTGCAATGGTTTCCTCCCTGTTGCCCTTCTTTTCCTGACAGTAGGGCCTGCTGCTCCCCTCCTTATCAAGAAGACAGTTGAAGTATTGTGCCCAGTTGATAATCACCCCAATAATTTATTCAAAACTAAACCTTAACTATACCAAAACTAATTTCACACATAACAGATGAAAGTTAAGTATGATGGGTGAGTTGATGAACAAGGGGAAGTGAACATGCATAGTTATGTAATCCCTAATTGTGAATTAAGAACAGGGTGGGCCATTCTATTGTGTTGATCCATTATCAATCCTAATCTCAAAATGGTATGTACCTTATATCAGCCCACCAAATCCAAGCAGTCTTCTCAGTCTACTCTGGTCTACTTGGAGTAGACAGTGAGAGCGTGAGGAATTTACAATGGCAAGAATCCCAAGACGAATGGATGCACATGCTGTGTTAGCGTCGCTACTAAATCTGAATGAAAATGACTCAGATGGCAGGGAAGAAATTAATCATGACATCTCCGATGATTATTCTTCTGAGCCTCAACCTGAACCTACACCACCAAAACCTAAGTGCAAAAAAGCCAGAATGGTACTCATTCAGTAGGTGCCCGCGCCACCACCAAATGAAAATGGTGAAACGGGAGAGAGGAAGGGACAGCACCGTTTGGATAGAACAAGCCGGTGACAATGCTACAGGCCGATTGGGAGCACAAAATGTATCTCTCTCAAAATCATTGTAATGTGGTTAATCTTAAAAACCTAAGTGAAAATAATTCAAATCTAAAAGACAAAATTCAACCAGACTACGCCCTTTGATCATGGGAAAAGGCAGCACTTGAATCATTCCCACGATGAGTGGCTAGGCACGCTATGCTATGAAACCACACACTATTGCAGAGACTTTGATGTTACGGGCCACAATTGATATGGTGAAAACGATGTGTGGCAAGACAGGCACAGAAACTCACATCAATACCTTTGTCAGATAAGACTGTTAGAGAATTTATGCTCTGACTGAACGACTCAAACTCCCCAGCTTTTGCTCTCTAAATTGACGTTAGCTGTGAGGGCAGAGGCGGCCATTCATTGATTTTTGTTCCCTATACATGTCGGGTGACTGTATTCACGAGGATATGTTGTTCTGGCTCACAATTCCCAAGCATGAAACAACATAGGGGATGTTCAGTGTTCTGCGTGGCTATATTGATGAAAAACAGATTTCATACGGGATCAAAATGGTAGTCTTTTGCACAGATGGGGCTCCATCTATGGCAGGCAGGCCTCCCGATTAGAGACCAAAAATAGAGCAGGGGAAGGAACTGAGGAAGTGCCAAAACTAGACAACACTAAACTAACGACAGTACTTAAGTGGATTCAGTTGACAGAGGAATCAGTATTCAGAAAGCACATCAGAGAAGGACAGCTGATCTAGGATCAATATCTCCTTTTATATCATAACGAATAAGTTTGCATGATTAGATCAGCACTCCTCTGAGATGCTTTGTGAATACGGGCCTCCTCCAGAAACGATTTATTTTGTACTGCACTTACATTGTAAAAACATGAAGTGAAACCAACACACTGAACCAAAGTTTAAAACTAGGGACCAAAATAAAACATGTCTATGTGGGGATAGTCTGCGCTGGGCTGACCATAGCAGTAGCTTATGGATAAATAAACATATTAAAGTGTAACATTTTCATCACTCTTCAGGCAATTTCAGAGAATACTAGAAATGAAATAGATGGCAAATGCATCAAATGTCTGTATATTACCCTGATAAAGGTTCTTTAGCTGAAACATTGGTCAAATAAATCCACAGCAAAGATAGATGAGCGTGCAGCTTCCTTTTCCATTTGAATTGTATGTCTGCCTGTATTACCTGGGGCCGGCAGACATCACAGAGCAGCTGGTCTCAGTGCAGAACTCAGTAATGGTGCCGTAGAGCATGTTGATCTGATTAAAGAAGTCCACAGCTAAAACAGAGAGAAGACCAAAGGCCCATATTATTTCATGTAAAAGTACAACTGAACAGGCAACTAAATGCCCAATGACAAAGTGCTTGATATGAAAGAGGCAATTACCACAGACTGAACAGTCAGACTCAAATCTCATCTCAGGCCACGTATAGACATTGTGCTACAGCCTATAGGCCATGAAGTCTGTCTCATTTCAATCTCCCGTGCTCTCCTCCCTCAATCACCCCTTTCACTCACTATTAACAGCAATCCACTCATTGAGATCTTCCCCCTCTGGCAGCATCACAGCCTGTCTCAGGTTCCCACTCCCCAGTGTTGCCTCCGCATGCTTCAACAACTCATACTGGTGGGAGCCCTCTGGGATGTTCTTCTTCGGCTTGAAGGTTTTAGAGGAACGACTGCCACTGGATGAAGGGATGAGGGGGAGATATAGTAATATCAACAGTGATATTCTAAGTTGTGGCTACTGTGATGAATAGATGGTAGCGATGTGCTCACTACTCAAGATATGAAATCATACTGTGTGAACCTTCCTGTTTCACACTTTCCTCTGATTAGCTGACTGTAACAAAACAGGAAGGCACCCAGGCTATCTATAATTGCTTGCCACTGACTTGTGTACTAGTTACCTACATGGTAAAAAAAATATATATATATTAGTTCCCCTGATATGGGACACATAGCTAGCTAGATAACAATTTTGTTGTTATTTAGCTAATGTTTTCAACCCAGCTAGGAACGTTACGTCAGTGGCTAGTCAGTCACAAGCTAGCTACCGTTAACTAAAATGATAAATAGTTTCAACAAATATTCTGATAATCTGTGGTTACAGCATTTCTAGCTAGTCTTAGTCTGAATCGTAAATTATGCAAATATAGCTAACAGCATAGCTGGCTAATTAGCGAACTAGCAACGAGCACAACCCAACAAAGCTAACGCGTTAACTAGCTAGCAAACGTTACTTACAATAGGAAGCTCATCGTTGAAAAATCCGTGTGCAGACCAACGAATATCGTAGATATAAGCAAAACTGTCGTTTCCAAGGTTTCTCTGCTTTTTGGTGAAAATATAGTGATTCTAGATTCCACTGCCCTGGTGAAAATTCTCCGAAGTTTGCAAACCTCTTACTTGTCAGTGTGTTGTCGTCGTGCAAGATGTACGGAAAAGAAAGAAAAATTGTACGTAACTACGTAGATAGCGCAACATTTTCTCTCGCGAGAATCTTCCTCGGAATGTTGACGCCAGAGCCGTAAACAGGCAACTGCCAAAATAATGGAAGCACTTGAGTCAATTATAGATATAAAGTGTATTGAAAGCAAATGCTTCCACACAGGTGTGGTTCCTAAGTTAATGTATATGTATATATATATATATTTGTTCATGTATAAAAATACTGGACAGGCCATTATTTTGGCTACCACTGCTATACCTCCATAGGATGACAATGAACACATCCACAGAGAAAGAGTGGTCACTGAATGTGTTGATGAGCATGAAAATGATTTAAACCATATGCCATGGCATCTCATTCACCAGATCTCAACCCAATTGAAGACTTATGGGCAGGGCCAGTCCTATCCTTTGCGGACCCTAAGCGAGATTTGATTGTGGGCCGCCCCACATCATGCGCAAAACATTTTAGTGGTCCCCCTCTTGACAGCTGAGAGAACATTTACAGTTTTAAAGTTAATTTCATGCAATTCTACTCATTTCACAATGGGGCGGAGAGAAGTTTAGCAATTTTATAACTAATTTCATGCAAATCTGCTCATTTTGCGTGCAACGCCAGGGTTGTGGGTTCGATTACCACGGGGGACCAGTACAGGTGCAGGTCCTGTGTGGCTGAGTTGGTAGAGCATGGCACTTGCAACACCAACATTGTGGGTTTGATTTCCACCCGGGGCCAGTATGAAAATGTATGCACTTGATAAGAGCATCTGCTAAATGACGTAAATGTAAAATGTAACTCAATATTAGGAAGATGTTCCTAATGTTTGGTATATTTAGTTTATATGGCTCTGGTTGACATGCATGATGTCACCCTCATCTGGACTCAAAACACAAATAAATTCTGTAGTCTGAATCAATTTTATTCACCAAGTACATTTACATATACTCAGAGTTTTACTTGGTGATGTGGTGCTGCTAGTGATATACAAGATTTAGAGACAGAAGTTCATTATATACAAATAGGTAGAGTGAACATAGAGCTATAAAATAATGAGTAGTGGATATACAGTACATATATACAGTGGATATACAGTGAATGTACAAATGTACAATATCAGTATAAATATATCTAAATGCAGACAGATGCAATGAGATGAACAGAGTGCACAACTGCAGTACAGTGCAGTTATTTTGTGTACAGGTCAGAG
Source organism: Oncorhynchus kisutch (assembly GCF_002021735.2). Lineage (NCBI taxonomy): Eukaryota > Metazoa > Chordata > Actinopteri > Salmoniformes > Salmonidae > Oncorhynchus > Oncorhynchus kisutch. Next base: position 30,271,641 of record NC_034176.2, on the reverse strand, counting down.
AAGGCTTGATGATGTTTGCAGCATAGAGTGCATAGTTCTTTAGGCTCTATTGGCCAGATGGCTGGTTGGTCAGGGACACAGCACAGGGAAAGAAACTATTCAGTTAGCGGGTGTTTTTTTGGTCATGATTGACCTGAATCCCGTGTCAGAGGAGAGTTCTTGGAAAAGGCTGTGACCAGGGTGGGAGGCAATGATCTTTCCTGCACACTTCCTTGCCCTGGAGTTGTGCAGGGCCTCGATGGAGGGCAGGTGGCAGCCAATGATCCTCTCTGCAGACTGGACAATGCGTTGCAATTTGCCCTTGGAGTGGGCCACAAGTAATACATCCGCTGGTGTGCCTTCTTGGTGACCGCTGTGATGTTGTCCTCTCACTTTGAGGTTGTGGGAGAGGATGGTCCCCAGGAATTTGAATGATTCAGCCGTGCTAACAGCTTAGCCTTCTATCTCGAGGGGGAGATTGGTGGGGGGCGTTTTCTGAAGTCAATTACGAATGAAAAAGGCCACCAGCTGGTCAACCTCCCCACGGTACATGGACTCATTGCTGTCAGTGATGAGACCAACCGGGGTGGTGTCATCTGCAAAATAGTTTGACAGATGCGTTGTTGGTGTTGAAGTCATTGGTATGAAGTGAGTCGAGTAGAGGAGAGAGCATGCATCCAGCTTCACGTGTTTTGCTCCCATTGGTCAGAAGTCAGTGATCCACTGACAGATGGAGCTGGACACACTCAGCTGGGAGAGTTTGTCTTGTAGCATTTCTGGGATGATGGTATTGAACGCACAGCTAAAGTCCACAAACAATATCTTTGCATATGCCTTTGGGTTGTCTATGTGTTTGAGGATGTAGTGGAGGCCACTGGCGTAAAGCAGTTTCTACAGACTCCTGCAAGGTCTGGTGCGCTCTCCCAGCTTGGATAGAAAGTTGTTGTGTGTAAAACCAGTCTATTAATGCCAGGGATTGTTTTATTATGCAGGGTAGCCTACTATCTATAGCTATATACTGTAGCCTACCATATTTAGCTGCTATTTAGGGGCTATTTATAAAAGAGAAATTAAGGAAAATGAGAGGCTCAATTAAAGATGTTGCAGAACTGCTTCAATTCAAAGGGCTTTATTAGCATGGGGAACGTGTGTTTACATTGCCAAAAGCAAGTGTAATAGAGAATAAACAAAAGGGAAAATAACAAGGGAAGTAAACAATCAGAAATTAACAGTAAACGTTACACTTACAAAAGACTTAAAATAATATAGACATTTCAAAAGTTATATTATTGGCTATGTACAGTGTTGTAACAATGTGCAAATAGCTGAAGTATGAGAGGGAAAATAAATAAACAGATAAATATAGGCTGCATTTACAATGATGGTTGTGCTCCACTGGTTGCCTTTTTCTTGTGGCTTCAGGTTACAAATCTTGCGGCTGTGGTGGCACAGTGTGGAATTTCACCTAATAGATATGGGAGTTTATCAAGATTGGATTTGTTTTCAAATTCTTTGTGGGTCTGTGTAATCTGAGGGAAATATGTGTCTCTAATATGGTCATAAATTTATCAGGAAGTTAGGAAGTGCAGCTCGGTTTCCACCTCATTTTGTGGGCAGTGGGCCCATAGCCTTCATTCCCCTGAGAGCCAGGTCTGCCTATGACGACCTTTCTCAATAGCAAAGCTATGCTCACTGAGTCTGTACATAGTCAAAGCTTAACTTAATTTTGGGTCAGTCACCACAGTGGTCAGGTATTCTGTTACTGTGTACTCTATGTTTAGGGACAAATAAAATGACAGTTTGCTCTGTTTTTTTGTTGATTCTTTTCAATGTGTCAAGTAATTATCTTTTTGATTTCTTATAATTTGGTTGGGTCTAATTGTGTTGCTGTCCTGTGGCTCTGTGGGGTTTGTTTGTGTTTGTGAACAGAGTACCAGCTGGCTGAGGGGACTCTTCTCCAGATCCATCTCTCTGTAGGTGAGGGCTTTGTTATGGAAGGTTTGAGAATCGCTTATTTTTAGGTGCTTGTAGAATTTAACTGCTCTTTTCTGGATTTTGATCATTAGTAGGAATTGTCCTAATTCTGCTCTGCATGCATTATTTGGTGTTTTACATTGTACACAGAGGATTCTTTTGCAGAATTCTGCATGCAGTCTCAATTTGGTGTTTGTTCCATTTTGTGAATTCTTGGTTGCTGAGTGGACCCCAGACCTCACAACCATAGAGGGCAATGGGTTCTATAACTGATTAAAGTATTTTTTGCCAGATCCTAATTGGGCTGTCAAATTGTATGTTCCCTTCGATGACGTAGAAGGCCCTTCTTGCCTTGCCTCTTAGATCGTTCACAGCTTTGTGGTTAAATGTGGTGATGATGTTTAGGCTGAGGTAGGTCTTTTTTTTGTGTGCTCTAGGGCAACAATGTCTAGGTAGAATTTGTGTTTTTTGGAACACAGTTATTTTTGTTTTACTGAGATTAACTGTCAGGACCCACGTCTGACAGAATCTGTGCAGAATATCTAGGTGCTACTGTAGGCCCTCCTTGGTTTGAGACAGAAGCACCAGATCATTGACACACAGTAAACATTTGATTTCAGAGTCTTTAGTAGGGTGATGCTGGGTGCTGCAGACTTTTCTAGTGCCCACGCCAATTCATTGATATATACAGTATGTTGAAGAGGATGGGGCTCTGTGTGTTTTTTGCCAATTTTACACTGATTTTATAGTGTCATATATTTCCCACCAACAACACTTTCAATCAATTTATATAGCAAATCCTCACGTCAAATTGAGCAAAAGCTTTTTTGAAATCAACAAAGCAAGAGAAGATTTGGCTTTTTATTGTTGTTTTTTGCCAATAGGGGTGTGCAGGGTGAATACATGGTCTGTCGTATGATAGTTTGGTAAAAAGACAATTTGACATTTGCTCAGGAAATTGATTTCACTGAGGAAATGTAGGAGTCTGCCGTTAATGATAATGCAGAGGATTTTCCCAAGGTTGCTGTTGCCGCATACTCCACATTAGTTATTGGGGTATATTTTATCATTTAATTTAGAAAACCATCAACACCACAGGTCTTTTTGTGTTGAAGGGTTTGTATTTTGTCCTGTAGTTCATTCAATGTAATCGAGAGCAAATCCTCCAAAACACAACCCAGCCACTGTTTCTTGACAAAATGCCCGCTTAACTCGGAAACCAACCGCACCAATATGTCGGAGGAAACACTGTTCACCTGGTGATATAAAAATGTGTATGTTTAAGATAATGACTAAAGTATTCCACCCTCTGAAACCATATAATTGTATGAAATGTGTTAGAATCATAATCCAATAATGTGTGTGACTAGACCTTTTAAGACTAGGCCATTGTGTTACTATTTCGCAATATGAGCAGGATATAGTTGAGACATTCAAGGACAACTGAACTGTCGACTTGCGATAACTAATAACTGGAAAGAAGTCTCCCCAACCTAGGGAGGAGAAAAACTGTTAGAAATGGCTTGCAGAAGATAATGAAACATGTTGCAGAAGTGTGATAAACAATATATGTGAACTGTGGAAAAATACAGCCCACCTAAAGCGAGGTGGAGTTTCTACTGATGTGAGTTCATTTGTGTGTGTGCTATAAAAAGGTCTATGTTCTCATTTTGAAGACAGAGCGCTCTCTGAATAAAAAAATGATCTTATTGCAGGCTGAGACTTTGTCTATTTCTTTGAACTGGAGCTTTACAACCTTCAGGAATTAGACAGAGATATAAAATAGTTCAGTTAGAACATTGGGATAGACATCGTGACACCTGGCGACCGTGTCAGAGTGCATTGCGCCCAGCCCGCCACAGGAGTCGATAGAGTGCGATGGGACAAGAGCATCCCTGCCGACCAAACCCTCCCCTAACCCGGACGACGCTGCGCCAATTGTGTGCTGCCCCATGGGTCTCCCGGTCGCGACCGGCTGCGACAGAGCCTGAACTCGAAACAGGATCTCTAGTGGCACAGCTAGCACCACGATACAGGGCCTTAGACCACTGCGCCACTCAGGAGGCCCACCTTGTCATTGTTGTTAATTTTATTATTTTGTCTGGTTGAAATGTTTAGATGTGATAGGGAAGCTGAGAGGTCAAATATACTATTTAGGCTTTCTATTGCCAAGTTACACCTGAAATGTTTTGTCCGGGAAGTTGTCTAAAAGGGATTGAATTTAATGTTGGCTAATTGTTTTCTGGTAAGTTTCTACACTACTTCCATTTATACCAATTCTTAATAGTATACAGTTTGTTCGGCTTTGATGCTTCATGATGGAGTTCTGGTCTGTTCAAGTAGGCTGTGATTTTGCTCTGATCTGATAGAGGTGTCAGTGGGCTGACCATGAACGTTCTGAGAGACTCTGGGTTGAGGTCGGTGATAAAGTAGTCTACACTACTGCTGCCCTGATCAGAGCGGTAGGTGTACCTTCTATAGGAGTCTTTCTGTCAGACCTCTGTCATTGCCAACAAAGGGTATATAACAAAGTATTGAGATAAACTTTTGTTATTGACCAAATACTTATTTTCCACCATCATTTGCAAATAAATTCATAAAAAATCCTACAATGTGATTTTCTGGATTTTTTTTCTCATTTTGTCTGTCATAGTTGAAGTGTACCTATGATGAAAATTACAGGCCTCTCTCATCTTTTTAATTGGGAGAACTTGCACAATTGGTGGCTGACTAAATACTTTTTTGCCCCATTGTAATAATAATATATTACAATATGATACTATGTGTTCTGTCAGTAAAATCATTGACAATAATATCCAATAATGAAATAATGATACTTCAAGCAGTGTGTGTGTGTGTGTGTGTGTGTGCGTGTGTACACGTGTGTGAAAACTAGAGATCACATTCTTGCCTCCTCTGTCCTGGTTTCCTCTACTCCTTGCCTCTCCTTGAAAGTGCATTGGAACCTGAGGGAAGGAACCTTCCCTCCTCTTCCCCAATGTGCTTTGCATTTCTTTCATTCCTCAAGTCCTCTCTCCTCGCCTAATTCTCAAAACCCATTGGATAAGAAGGTGAGAGGGGAGAGACCTCTGACATCAACCAATGGGTTTTGAGAAAGAGATGAGGAGAGAGGATGCAACGAATCAAGGAAATGCATTTGAGAGGAAGGACAGAGGAAGAAAGTATTTGACCGCTGTTAAAAAAGTTTGATGTGTAGATACTGTCAAGACTTCCGCCAAAGTCGGTCCCTCTCCTTGTTCAGGCAGCGTTCGACGGTCAACGTCACCGGTCTTCTAGCCATCGCCGCTCCACCTCTCGGGGTCCCCAGTTCACTTCTAGGGTCTGGAGGGCGTTCATGGAACGTCTGGGGGTCTCGATCAGTGAACCAGGATGTGGGTAGATTTCTGCAGTCTTATTGTCAGGACCGGCCGGGGGAGTGGGTGGCATTTGTGCCCTAGGCCTATGGCTCAGAACTCGCTCCGCCACTCCTCCACTAACCTCTCGCCTTTCCAGTGCGTACTGCATTCTGGCACCTTGGCATCAGAGTCAGACCAAGGCTCCTGTGGTGGACGACTGGTTCACATTCCCTCATAAGAGTAAACGTATATTACCCTTTGTTTCCCCCATGTCTGTGGTTTGTTTCAAACCTAGGTTTGTTTGTTTTGTTTAATCCGGTTACCGTGGTTGTGCTTTGAGCTGCCTCGCCTGTACCTTTGGGCCAGGGTGTATATTAAAGTTCTCCTGTTATCACCTATCTCTGCTCTCCCGCGCCTGACTTCCCGGCAACCAGTCACTCACCCCGTTACAGATACGTAGAAGACTAACAGATGAACTTTCAGTATACTCAGTTGAACTGTTACCGATAATAGTTGCCCTCTAGTAGGTAGAGGACATACAACCTGTTAGAATTATAGTATGCTCAGATTCTCTGTCTGTAAGGAATAGTTTATAATCTTGTAAATCTAATAGGAGTGACCTCCTATTGGAGGTATTAATGTTATTATGAAACATTTAGAGAACAGGTGTATTAGTGAGATCCTGCTGGGTCCCAGCACATTCGGGTGTGGAAGGGAATGAAATTGTAGACCAGTTAGCCAAAAGAGCTTTGAAATTAGATATAATTGATATTAATGTTCCACTGGGTAGAGGTGAGGCCAAATGTAAGATCGGAGACAATTTGATAGATGTGTGGCAGAAGAGATGGGACTCTGAGCCCAAGGGCCGGCATTTATATGCCCTCCAAAGAAAGGTCAGTGGACCAAGATTAAACGGTCAGATTAGGAAGGAAGAGGTGGAACTTGCTTGATTGTGCTTAGGACATTGTACATTGAACACCTCATTATATCTGGTTGGCAAGCATGTGAATGGTTTGGGTCTAGAGTGTATGGTCGATGAAATGGTGGAGCATGTGTTGTTATATTGTTGTAAGTATGTTGAATATAGGGAAAAATGTAAGCGTAGGATCTTTGAGGTTGGACTGGGTTGAGGGGGTTTGGAAGGGATTTGGGAGATTTGGGAGGGTCTATTAGAAGCTAGTAGGGTTATTTATTTAGGTAGGAGGATTTAGAAATGTTGTAAACCATGATTGAGCACACACTCCAGCACAGCAGGTGGCGGCATGCACCTTAAACTTTGGTTTACGGACCGTCATCATATCATAGAAGAAGAAGAGCCCTTGAGCCTAGACAAGTGTCTAGGGACAATGGTTATTTTCTGGACAGGACCCCCAACACTTCAGGTGTGTGGTGGACCTACAGCATGACACTTGAGGCATTGGTTGGATGTTTAATTCCATTGCTATACACACACAGATTTGCACAGGTAGGATGGACACACCCATGGCACCTATCAGGCTGTTCAGACAGGTCTGGGTAGCTGGAGTCTTGCTGTCTATTTAAGATGGAACCAGAGAACAAGGCTGATGTTTTACGTGTTCCTAACCAATTGTGTTTTTTGTTTCTTTCTTTGCGTTGTTTATAACTTATTTTTTAAACTTATTTTGTACATAATGTTGCTGCTACCGTCTCTTATGACCGAAAATAACTTGTGTACATCCAAACTATGATTACTCACCACAGACTGGCAGAATCCTTTTTTTCCTTTAACGAGTCCGACGAGCCCAACGTGAATGATATACTGCTTTCCCGGGAACAGGCCCAGAAAATTAAATCGATGACCTACGCGGAATATTAAACTAGCAACGGGACATTCAAAACTGTAATATCTTAAGCATCATGGAGTTCGTGGCTGAACGACAACATTATCAACATACAGCTGGCTGGTTATACGCTGTATTGGCAGGATTGATAAGTCTGGTAAGACAAGCGGTGGCGGACTATGTGTTTTTGTAAATAAGAGCTGGTGCACGATATCTAAGGAGGTCTCAAGGTTTCGCCAGAGGTAGACCACACTATCTACCTAGAGAGTTTTAATCTGTATTTTTCGTAGCTGTCTACATACCACCACAGACTGATGCTGGCACTAAGACCGTACTGAATGAGCTGTATTCCGCCATAAGAAAACCGGAATCCGTTTTACCAAATTTCTATCAGCATGTAAAATGTGCAACCATGTGTAAAATGTGCAGAACTCTGGACCACCTTTACTCCACACACAGAGACGCATACAAAACTCTCCCTTGCCCTCCATTTGACAAATCTGACCATAATCCTATCCTCCTGATTCCTGCTTACAAGCAAAAATGAAAGCAGGAAGCACCAGTGACTCGATCAATAAGCTACAAGACTGTTTTGCTAGCACAGACTGGAATATGTTCCGATGACATTGAGAAGTACACCACATCAGTCATTGGCTTCATCAATAATTACTTCCAAGATGGTGTAGCAGTGCAGACGTGGTTTGTCATTCTCCCATGTACATTTGGTATTTTTCATATTTTTTGAGTATATATTTCGATTTATTTTCAATCTCTTTTCCATTTTTAAATAAAATATACCTTCCGGTAACCCGCCTCACCCAATGTGATACGGATCCGCTATTTTTAGACCTTATAGCCAGAACCTCCATCAGAAGCTAGCCATCAGAATCTAGCCAGCTAATTAGCCACTGTTAGCGGCCCTTACCTTCTGCACAGACACCAGCCGCTTTTAGCCTGGATAATACTTGCCAGCATGCCTGTATCGGACTGTATTCTTCACTTCAACACCGGATTCCTGCAGTAAACCCTTGACCATTACTCCTGATCATCACAGCTAGCTAGCTGCCACCGAGTGGCCCAGCCCTGAAGCTAGCTTAGAGCCAGGCCCACCTCCCGGCCTGCTCAGTGATCACTCAGCTACACAGCTGATGCCTCCCGGACTCTACCCTAACACGACTAGAATCCACTACTCCACCGGATCCTTGCCGTAAGCTCGGGACCTTTGCATCGGATCATCGCTGCTAGCTAGCTGCTACCAAGTGGCTATAGCAGCCAACACCTCTGTCCCGAAGCTAGCACCAGATAGCCGCGAGCCAGGCGCATCTCCTGGCAAGCAAACAAAATTACTACAACAACTCTTTTGCCAACTGGCCTGGACCCTTTGTCAACACAGCACCCCGTCGTACCACCACGACTGGTCTGCAGACGTAACTCCATCCGCCGTGCCCTCAACCAGACGGTTCTACTAGCCCCGGCCTGCTAACTTTGTTGTCTTAGATAGCTCTCCCAATCAACACCTGTGATTTCTTTATGCCTCGCTTTATGTCTCTCTCAAATGTCAATATGCCTTGTATACTGTTGTTTAGGATAGTTATCATTGTTTTAGTTTACCGCAGAGCCCCTAGGCCCACTCAACATGCCTCAGATACCTCCTTTGTCCCACCTCCCACACATGCAGTGACCTCACCCAGCATAACTAGAGCATCCAGAGATGCAACCTCTCTTATCATCACTCAATGCCTGGGTTTACCTCCACTGTACCCGCACCCTACCATACCCCTGTATGTACATTATGCCCTGAATCTACTCTACCACACCCAGAAATCTGCTCCTTTTATTCTCTGTCCCCACCTCAGCTCCCAGCTGTGCCCTGGACACCATATCTGAATTGATTGTCCCCCATCCATCTTCAGAGTTCGTTCTGTTAGGTGACCTAAACTGGGATATGCTTAACACCCTGGCAGTCCTACAACCTAAGATAGATGCCCTCAATCTCACACAAATTATCAACGAACGCACCAGGTACAACCCTAAATCCGTAAACATGGGAACCCTCATAGATATTATCCTGACCAACTTGCCCTCCAAATACACCTCTGCTGTTTTCAATCAGGATCTCAGCGATCACTGCCTCATTGCTGCATCCGCTATGGGTCTACGGTCAAACGACCACCCCTCATCACTGTCAAACGTTCCCTAAAACACTTCTGCGAGCAGGGCTTTAAAATCAATCTGGCCCAGGTATCCTGGAAGGATATTGACATCATCCCGTCAGTCGAGGATGCCTGGTCGTTCTTTAAAAGTAATTTTTAAATAAGCATGCCACTTTCAAAAAATGTAGAATTAAGAACAGATATAGCACTTGGTCCACTCCAGACCTGACTGCCCTCGACCAGCACACAAACATCCTGTGGCGGACTGCACTAGCATTGAATAGTCCCCGCGATATGCAACTTTTCAGGGAAGTCAGGAACCAATACACTCTGTCAGTCAGGAAAGCAAAGGCTAGCTTTATCAAACAAAAATTTGCATCCTGTAGCTCTAACTCCAAAAGGTTTTGGGACGCTGTAAAGTCCATGGAGAATAAGAGCACCTCCACCCAGCTGCCCACTGCACTGAGGCTAGGTAACACTGTCACCAATGATAAATCCACGATAAAATCGATAATTCAATAAGAATTTCTCTACAGATGGCCATGCTTTCTTCCTGGCTACCCCAACCCTGGCCCACAGCTCCGCATCCCCCGCAGCTACTTGCCCAAGCCTCCTCTCCTTCACCCAAATCCATATAGCAGATGTTCTGAAAGAGCTGCAAACCTGGACCCGTACATATCAGCTGGGCTAGACATCCTGGACCCTCTGTTCAACTTCTCTTTTGTATCGTCCGAGATCCCTAAAGATTGGAAAGCTGCCGCGGTCATCCCCCTCTTCAAAGGGGGTGAGACTCTAGACCCAAACTGTCATAGACCTATATCCATCCTGCCCTGCTTTCTAAAGTCTTCGAAAGCCAAGTTAATAAACAGATCACTGACCATTTTGAATCCCACCGTACCTTCTCCGCTGTGCAATCCGGTTTCCGAGCTGGTCACGGGTGCACCTCAGCCACGCTCAAGGTACTAAACGATATCATAACCGCCATCAATAAAAGACAGTACTGTGCAGCCGTCTTCATCGACCTGGCCAAGGCTTTCGACTCTGTCAATCACCATTTTCTTATCGGCACACTCAACAGCCTTGGTTTCTCAAATGACTGCCTCGCCTGGTTCACCAACTACTTCTCAGTGTGAGAGTTCAGTGTGTCAAATCGGAGGGCCTGTTGCCCGGACCTCTGGCAGTCTCTACGGGGGTACCACAGGGTTAGATTCTCGGGCCGACTATTTTCTCTGTATATATCAACGATGTCGCTCTTGCTGCTGTTGATTCCCTGATCCACCTCTACGCAGACGACACCATTCTGTATACATCTGGCCCTTCTTTGGACACTGTGTTAACTAACCTCCAAACGAGCTTCAATGCCATACAACACCTTCCATGGCCTTCAACTGCTCTTAAACGCTAGTAAAACTAAATTGATTATTTTCAAGCATTCGCTGCCCTCACCCGCCCGCCAGACTAGCATCACTACTCTAGACGGTTCTGACTTAGAATATGTGGACAACTAAGGTGACTGGCTAGACTGTAAACTCTCCTTCCAGACTCATATTAAACATCTCCAATCCAAAATAAAATTGGCTTCCTATTTCGCAACAAAGCCTCCTTCACTGATGCCGCCAAACATACCCTAGTAAAACTGACCATCCTACTGATCCTCGACTTTGGCATTGTCATTTACAAAATAGCCTCCAACACTCTACTCAGCCAACTGGATGCAGTCTATCACAGTGCCATCCGTTTTGTCACCAAAGCCCCATATACCACCCACCACTGCGACCTGTATGCTCTAGTCGGCTGGCCCTCGCTACATATTCATCGCCAGTCCCACTGGCTCCAGGTCATCTATAAGTCTATGCTAGGTAAAGCTCCGCCTTATCTCAGCTCACTGGTCGATAACAACACCCACCCGTAGCACGCACTCCAGCAGGTATATCTCACGGGTCATCCCCAAAGCCAACACCTCCTTTGGCCGCCTTTCCTACTAGTTCTCTGCTGCCAATGACTGGAACGAATTGCAAAAATCGCTGAAGCCTTATATTTCCCTCGCTAACTTTAAACATCAGCTATCTTAGCAGCTAACCCATCGCTGCAGCTGTACATAGCCAATCTACCTACCTCATCCCCATATTGTTTTTATTTACTTTTCTGCTCTTTTGCACACCAGTATTTCTACTTGCACATCATCATCTGCATTTCTCCAGTGTTCATTTGCTAAATTTTAATTACTTCGCGACTATTCATTGCCTAAATGACCTCCTCATGCCATTTGCACACACTGTATATAGACTTAATTTTTTTCTATTGTGTTATTAACTGTACGCGTGTTTATTCCATGTGTAACTCTGTGTTGTTGTTTGTGTCTCACTGCTTTGCTTCATCTTGGCCAGGTCACAGTTGTAAATGAGAACTTGTTCTCAACTAGCCTACCTGGTTAAATAAAGGTAAAATAAAAACAGAATTTAAATAAATAAAAAAGTGCATTGATGATGCCGTCCCCACAGTGACCATACATACATACCCCAACCAGAAGCCATGGATTACAGGCAACATCCGACACTGAGCTAAAGGCTAGAGCTGCCGCTTTCAAGGAGTGGGACTCTAACCCGGAAATTCATAAGAAATCCCGCTATGCCCTCCGATGAACCATTAAACAGGCAAGCGTCAATACAGGACTAAGATTGAATCATACTACACCGGCTCTGACACCCGTCGGATATGGCAGGGCTTGCAAACCATTACAGACTACAAAGGGAAGCACAGCCAAGATGGAGCCGACAGAGACGGTCGCCTCGCTTCTCGTTCTTCGGAAACTATGCAGTATTTTGTTTTTTATGTATAATTTCTTACATTGTTACCCCAGGAAATCTTAAGTCTTATTACATACAGCCAGGAAGAACTATTGGATATAAGAGCAACGTCAATTTACCAACATTACGACCAGGAATAGGACTTTCCCAAAGCGGATCTTCTTTTTGGACCTAGGACAATGGATTTAATCCCAGTAACCGACCCAAAAGAACGGCACCACAGAAGGGGCAGACGGAGCGGCCTCCTGGTCAGGCTCCATAGACGTGCATATCGCTCACCGCTCCCGAGTATACTACTCGCCAATGTCCAGTCTCTTGACAACAAGGTCGATGAAATTCGAGCAAGGGTTGCCTTCTAGAGAGACATCAGAGAATGTAACATTCTCTGTTTTATGGAACCACGGCTCACTCGGGATATGTTATCAGAGTCTGTACAGCCACCCGGTTTCTTCACGCATCGCGCCAACAGAAACAAACATCTTTCTGGTAAGAAGAAGGGCGGAGGTGTATACGCGACTCGAGCTGGCAGCATTCTGGATAATTGCTACTCTAACTTCCGCGACGCATACAAAGCCCTCCCCCACTCTCCTTTCAGCAAATGGGGCGGCAGGTAGCCCAGTGGTTAGAGCGTTGGGCCTGTAAACGAAAGGTTGCTAGATCGAATCCCCAACCTGACAAGATAAACATCTGTCGTTCTGCCCCTGAACAAGGCAGTTAACCCACTGTTCCTAGGCCATCATTGTAAATAAGAATTTGTTCTTAACTGACTTGCCTAGTTAATTAAAGGTTAAATGTATTTATTTTTAAATCTGACCACGACTCCATTTTGTTGCTCCCTGCCTATAGACAGAAACTAAAACAGGAAATGACTGTGCTCAGGTCTGCACAACGCTGGTCCGACCAATCGGATTCCACGCTTCAAGATTGCTTCGATCACGTGGACTGGGATATGTTCTGAATAGCCTCAGACAACAACATTGATGCATATGCTGACTCGGTGAGCGAGCTTATTAGCAAGTGCATCGGTGATGTTGTACCCACAGTGACCATTAAAACCTTCCCTAACCAGAAACCGTGGATTGATGGCAGTATTCACTTAAAACTGAAAGTGCGAACCACTGCTTTTAATCATGGCGAGGCGACCGGAAACATGAGCGTAGCTATCCCCTACGCAAGGTAAGCAAACAAGCTAAGCATCAGTATAGAGACAAAGTAGAGTCGCAATTCAACGGCTCAAACACGAGACGTATGTGGCAGGGTCTACAGTCATTACAAAAAGAAAACCAGCCCCGTCGCGGACACCGACGACTTGCTCCCAGACAAATTAAACAACTTCTTTGCTCGCTTTGAGGACAATGCAGTGCCACTGACACAGCCCGCTACCAAAACCTGTGGGCTCTCCTTCACCGTGGCCAACGTGAGTAGAACATTTAAACGTGTTAACCCTCGCAAGGCTGCCGGCCCAGACGGCATCCCTAGCCGCGTCCTCAGAGCATGCGCAGACCAGCTGGCTGGTGTGTTTACGGACATATTCAATCAATCCCTATCCCAGTCTGCTGTGCCCACATGCTTCAAAAGCCACCACTGTTCCTGTTTCCAAGAAAGCTAAGATAACTGACCTAAACAACTATCGCCCCATAGCACTTCTGTCATCATGACGTGCTTTGAGAGACTAGTCAAGGATCATATCACCTCCACCCTACCTGATACCCTAGACTCACTCCAATTTGTTTTCCCCAATAGGTCCACAGACGACGCAATTGCAATCACACTGCACACTGCCCTAACCCATCTGGACAAGAGGAACACCTATGTAAGAATGCTGTTCATCGACTACAGCTCAGCATTTAACACCATAGTACTCTCCAAATTCATCATTAAGCTTGAGACCCTGGGTCTCGACCCTGTCCTGTGCAACTGGGTCCTGGACTTTCTGACGGGCCACCCCCAAGTGGTGAGGGTAGGAAACAACATCTCCACCCCACTGATCCTCAACACTGGGGCCCCACAAGGGTGCGTTCTCAGCCCTCTCCTGTACTCCCTGTTCATCCATGACTGCTTGCCCATGCACGCCTCCAACTCAATCATCAAGTTTGCAGACGACACTACAGTGGTAGGCTTGATTACCAACAACGACGAGACGGCCTACAGGGAGGAGGTGAGGGCCCCCGGAGTGTGGTGTCAGGAATATAACCTCACACTCAACGCCAACAAAACAAAGTAGTGGAGAAGGTGGAAGGTTTTAAGTTCCTCTGCGTACACATGGACAAACTGAAATGGTCCACCCACACAGACGGCATGGTGAAGATGGCGCAACAGCGCCTCTTCAACCTCAGGAGGCTGAGGAAATTTGGCTTGTCACCGAAAACACTCACAAACTTTTACAGGTGCACAATCGAGAGCATCCTGTCGAGCTGTATCACAGCCTGGTACAGCAACTGCCCCGCCCACAACAATAAGGTAGGGCGGTCTGCACAATGCATCACCGGGGACAAACTATCTGCCCTCCAGGACACCTACATCACCCTATGTCACAGGAAGGCCAAAAAGATCATCAAGGACAACAACCCCCCGAGCCACTGCCTGTTCACCAAGCTTTCATCCAGAAGGCGAGGTCAGTACAGGTGCATCAAAGCTGGGACCGAGAGACTTAAAAACAGCTTCTATCTCAAGGCCATCAGACTGTTAAACAGCCATCACTAACATTGAGTGGCTGCTGTCAACATACAGACTCAAATCTCTAGCCACTTTAATAATTGGATGTACTAAATGTATCACTGGTCACTTTTAACAATGCCACTTTATATAATATTTACATACCCTACATTACTTATCTCATATGTATATACTGTACTCTATACCATCTACTGCATCTTGCCTATGCCGCATGGCCATCGCTCATCCATATTATCTGTGCGGATAACATCAAGAAGAGTAGCCTTTTCTGGGTGTTTGGAGTCATACCTTGTGAGATTGGTAAAAATCTGAGAAAGATTTAAGGAGTCCCATTGCTTTAGGACTTGGTCAGGTAGTTTATGCATGTCCCAATTTAGGTCACCTAGCAGGACAAATTCAGACTTGGTGTAAGGGGGCAGGAGAGAGCTTAGGGCAGGTAGGGTACAGGCCGGTGCTGATGGAGGACGATAGCACCCAGCAACAGTCAACAAAGAGCTATTTTAAAGTTTAATACTTAAAACCAGCAAATCAAATTGTTTGGGGACAGACTTGGTGGAGACAACCGAGCACTGAAGGTGATCCTTTGTAAAGATTGCCACTTCCCCACCTTTGGAAGATCTATTTTGCCGAAAAAGGTTATAACCAGAAAGTTTGACATCAGTATTCAAAACACTCTTCCTCTTCCAACACATCTGGATTGGAGCTGTGGACCCACACTTTCAATTGATCCATTTTAGGTAATAAGCTTCTAGTGTTAACGTGCAGAAAACCCAGGCTTTTACGGGAGCAGAAATCAGTGAAGCAGATATCAGAGCACAAGTCAGAATTGGGGCTAGCAACAGAGGATGGGCCAGGGTGTACATGCACATTTCCAGATAACATCAACAGTAATACAATCAAGGCATCGCATAGGACAGGGAGAGCTCTGCAGTGCGATTTATGACATCTGAATGTTCATCAGATGGCAACAAGATCATATTGTACATCAATTTCATCAGGTAACATGAATACAAAGCCGGCGAGAGGTGTTTAGTATAGGATGGGAGGCCAAAGTCTGTGTAACCAATAGAGAGTCAGAGTCCTGAGTGTGGGAACAAACATAGTCTGTCCCACGGTTGTGTAAAGAAAGTTCGTAGTCAACAAAGCATGCAAGAGTCATGAGGCAAATAGCAAAATATCAAGGGGGAGACAGGCCAGGGCAGATTGCCAGGTAGAATCCAAGCAGCAGTGCAGCAGGCAATGGGAGTAGCTTTCATTTCTGGAGGCAGATTTCTTGTAGAAAATACCAGTGGATGGTCTTTGAACAGCAGGAGGGGGCTTCAAGGCCTCTGGATCTGGGTGGGGTAGTCTGCCATTTGTTGGGCTAAAAGACTTCGACACCTCTCGCTTCACACTCAAGCCAAATTGAAGTTGAACTCTTTGTCCTAGCAAAGCTTCGTAGCCTGAGCATTCAGTCCTTATTATGTCAAATACATCATTGTAATTGGCTTTTAAAAGTTTTAAAAAATTGTTTCAGACTAAGCATTACTCACTCAGCTCCAGGTTGGATGTTGTTTTCAGGTCTCTGCTTGTTTGCCAGAGGATTTGATGTATAGTTTGTGAATAATAATCATTGAGTGTAGGAAGCATTCCAACTAAATTCCATCCAAAAATCAGATTGTAGGTTTGGAGTTTCGATTTGGATTTGGAGTGAAGGTTATGTTGTTTAGGGTAGCATCCTGAATACTCTAAGTTTATCTAACTCTAAATCTATTTTTAAAAACATGCTGAACAATGTGGGAGCTCATCTGCTCATGACCTCTCTCTCTCTCAGGTAACAAACACTTATCTAATGTACTCACATGACAAAAATGTGCCTATTATTAATTTATTTTTTAAATGTGTTTTATTTCACCTTTATTTAACCAGGTAGGCAAGTTGAGAACAAGTTCTCATTTTCAATTGTGACCTGGCCAAGATAGAGCAAAGAATTGACACATACAACAACACAGAGTTACACATGGAGTAAAACAAACATACAGTCAATAATACAGTAGGAAAATGTGTCTATATACAATGTGAGCAAATTAGGTGAGATAAGGGAGTTAAAGGCAAAAAAGGCCATGGTGGCGAAGTAAATACAATATAGCAAGTTAAAAAAAAAAAAAAAAATGTAAACACTGGAATGGTAGATTTGCAGTGGAAGAATGTGCAAAGTAGAGATAGAAATAATGGGAGTGCAAAGGAGCAAAATAAATAAATAAATACAGTAGGGGGAGAGGTGGTTGTTTGGGCTAAATAATAGATGGGCTATGTACAGGTGCAGTAATCTGTGAGCTGCTCTGACAGCTGGTGCTTAAAGCTAGTGAGGGGGATAAGTGTTTCCAGTTTCAGAGATTTTTGCAGTTCGTTCCAGTCATTGGCAGCAGAGAACTGGAAGGCGAGGCGGCCAAAGTAAGAATTGGTTTTGGGGGTGACCAGAGAGATATACCTGCTGGAGCACGTGCTACAGGTGGGTGCTGCTTTGGTGACCAGCGAGGTGAGATAAGGGGGGACTTTACCTAGCAGGGTCTTGTAGATGACCTGGAGCCAGTGGGTTTGGCGACAAGTATGAAGCGAGGGCCAGCCAACGAGAGCGTACGGGTCGCAGTGGTGGGTAGTATATGGGGCTTTGGTGACAAAACGGATGGCACTGTGATAGACTGCATCCAATTTGTTGAGTAGAGTGTTGGAGGCTATTTTGTAAATGAAGTCGCTGAAGTCGAAGATCGGTAGGATGGTCAGTTTTACAAGGGTATGTTTGGCAGCATGAGTGAAGGATACTTTGTTGCGAAATAGGAAGCCAATTCTAGATTTAACTTTGGATTGGAGATGTTTGATGTGAGTCTGGAAGGAGAGTTTACAGTCTAACCAGCCTATTATTAATGACTTTGTAACGGTCCAAACAGTTGTCCACGACAAAAAATGCTCACTGGTACGCTAGTTAATAGAAGGACCCATTTAGAGGTGTGGCCCATGCCTAGAAACTGACGTATTGAGAATATGCTCAGTGCCAGCAGCCAGCGCTGGAGGGGGATATGAGCCTTTAAAACATCTCGAGCTCTCTCAAACTTCCTTACAGGCGGTGCTCTTTCAGACCGGGTTTACTTCCTCCAGTCTCCCTCGCTTCTCTCTTCCTTAACTCATTGTTGGATTACTTATCTAGATCAGTAAACATGGCAACGCTGAGAGCTCTGAGAAAATTCTGCCAGCAATCTAAGCATCAAGTGTGCAGTCTACATATGTCCTCATCAAGGTATGTATTAACATTGAGATGTCAAATAGATTATTTATCTGTCTTGGAGGACTATGATCGGTTTACTTTCTTTCGATATGAAAAATGCTTCTTCTTTTTGGAAGGTAGCCTACCCGGTATTTTCTCCTTGTCAATGATATTTAACGTTACCCATAGCTCGACACTTTCCCTTATGTTTGTTTTCTATCCTGTACACGGTTACCTGATGTCTCTGCGGATACAACGTTTCTGGTTGTGCTTTGATGACAACGTTATGTAACATTTTAAATTATACCTTGTAGCGAAGAGCG
This sequence comes from Oncorhynchus kisutch, assembly GCF_002021735.2. Taxonomy (NCBI): domain Eukaryota; kingdom Metazoa; phylum Chordata; class Actinopteri; order Salmoniformes; family Salmonidae; genus Oncorhynchus; species Oncorhynchus kisutch. The sequence continues at coordinate 30,253,330 of NC_034176.2, read as the reverse complement.
ATATTGAATCAATGATCTTCGTAATGCGCCCCCTAACGTTATGCCGGTATCACTGCAATTCTGCATGGCTGATGAAATCGCACAGAGCACTTGCATTGTGTGTATTGTAGGCAGGCAAGTTCCCAGTGGGGGAACGTTGTCACCAACCAAAGTGATCAGTATTCTCATGTCCTGTGTGTTTTAAAACTGGCGTTTGCAGACTATTATATGCTGTAACTATTTGCCTAAATGTATTCAATTAATTCCAAGAACCCCTGTTTTATTTGAGTCATTCCTTAATGCAGCACGTTCCTTATGGCCAAGTAATGTTCCACACAGTCACGCAGAAACATAAACCACGTGTGACTATGCACATGATTTACATCACAACTGATTTAGCCACTTTTAATCTAGCAGGAGATGAGTCTCTTTTGGAGCATGCAAATTCATGATGCATTTGAGTAGTAGGTTATGGTCAACATAGGACAGTATTAAAAAAAAAACATTTATAAAACCATAACAACACCGAGCTTGTATACTTGAGTTACATGTATACTACAAGTTACATGAAGGCAAACCTGTTGGGCAAGGGTACTCAACTCCTACCCTAGAGGTCTGGAGCCTGCTGGTTTTCTGTTCTACCTGATCATGAATTGCACACACCTGGTGTCACAGGTCTACATCAGTCACTGACTAGAGGGGAACAATGAAAACATGCAGAGTTTAGTTTGAGGGCTGTAGGGTCTACATTTCAAACGTGCATCAAGACAAAGCCCATACTTGGGAACAGAGTTGGCACAGCCTTGCTGATCCATCCATAACTGGAAAACATGTTAAAACACATTGGCTTGGCTTCTAGTTCAAAGCTAGCAATCTTAATTATTTGGGGCTGCTGCAAATCCTTTTCCTATCATGGTACTGGTACTATGTGAAGTAGAACTGGTCTGGGAGGAAAGGCAGCTAAGTGAGAAAAGTAAATGCATTTTTGTCAAAGGTGTATTCTTTGGGTAGAAGTTAAGGCCTATTGAGTCCGCTCTGCATTTGCAGTTCTCCAATTGCTTGTGATGGCCACTCATGTACTTTATCCTGTCAGAGGTTAACTACTCATTAACATTGTCACTTGTCAACTGTTTGCTGAGAACTCAACACATTTCCAATAAAAATACTTAGTCTAAAACATTATGTTCATGCTCAGTGTGTGTGTTGGAAGCTGGGCAGTGGGGGTGTTATGCCCTAGTGGAGTCTCCTCCAGGACTTGCTATCCTGCCCCCACAGAAGATTTGAATGTGTCTATGGGTCTTTAATTACTTGTGGCAGAATCAAGGGATGGTTACATCACTGTGGACAGCTCATTACTCCTCAGTTATTACTCCTCTGTGTGCATGCTATTACATAAGCACTGCTATCTAGTTTAACACATTGGACATGAATGTGAATAGAGGGTATAAGGTTTCCAATACGTTTCTTAAATAGCCTGAGCCACATTGTAACTCATGTCTTGCTATTTTTAGCCACCATACTCCTCATGCATGGGGAACCCAGGAGCCCTGTACTTGGTGTGACTGTACTTGGCCATCGCTGGCTTATGGCGGCACTCCTTGCTGGTTGAATGCCATGCACTCTCACTTTGGGATCGACAACTAGTCTGCAGGACTATAAGTCACGTGCCCACCACAGTGTATACTTTCCCCTGACTGTTTACATGTTCTGCTGTCCTTTAACATCTGCCTCTGATTCTAAAGACAGGAAGCTGTGGTCATCTCAGGCAGGAAGTTGGCCCGTCAGATCCGGGAGGAGGCCAGGACCGATGTGGAACAGTGGGTCTCCACTGGCAACAGGAGACCCCACCTGAGTGTGGTCCTTGTAGGAGATAATGTAGCCAGTCACTCCTACGTCCTGAATAAGACCCGGGCTGCAGCTGATGTTGGTATGTAAACACACACACTCAATACTTTACTTACCTGTGCTGGAGCTGAACTCTACACAGCAGTGTACATATATCAGCTTGGCTTGTGCATACATGACTTTGAAACTATTTTTATGAATTCTATGACTCTTCAGTGTGGCTTTCTAATTCCCTTTTTCTTCCTGGTCACCATTCATCTATGGCACTGCTCATATTCGTTGGGGATATAATGGGCTCATAATTCCTCTCTTTTTCTTCTCTACAGGTATCAGCAGTGAGACCATCCTGAAGCCCTCCTGTATCTCTGAGGATGAACTCATGGACCTGATCTACAAACTCAACACAGACCACCGGGTGGATGGCCTGCTCGTGCAGCTGCCTCTGCCAGGTAAGTAGTGACTTTAGAGCGAGGTGGCGAGGCATTGCTTTGGAAAGGGCATATGGATAGGGACATAGAAGGAATGACAGTTTGAAGCTGTTGTTTTGAGTATTTATGGCTATTATGGGCATATCCTTGAATGATTTGGCCTATTTACTGAACAACATCCATGTATATGCTGACTTGTAACCATCACTCTCATTGTCTTCTCACAGAACACATTGACGAGCGGCGCATCTGTAATGCTGTGTCCCCCGACAAGGATGTGGACGGCTTCCATGTGGTCAATGTGGGCCGCATGTGCCTGGACCAGTCCACCATGCTGCCCGCCACTCCCTGGGGAGTCTGGGAAATTATCAAACGCACAGGTGAGGTAGTGGGAGGAATCTCTCACCTCCCTCTGTTATATGAATGGAATTAGACTGTTATGGGGAGCAATGTCAACTCTGTCACTGACTGTTTATCTCCGGTTCCCAGGAATTCCTACCCTTGGAAAGAATGTTGTGGTAGCGGGACGCTCCAAGAATGTGGGCATGCCCATTGCCATGTTGCTGCACTCGGATGGACGCCATGAGAGGCCAGGGGGTGAGTAATGATGTCAGGATAACTAGGGCCTACAGTAATAGGGTGTATGTAAAGGTAGATTAGCAATGGGTAATAGAGACAATACAAGGTTTTCGTTTAAATATTGAAGTTGAAAGGGAATTTGTGGATCATGGCCCTGGCATTTACTTATTGTTTTGGTTTTGCAGGTGATGCCACGGTCACTATCTCTCACCGTTACACACCAAAGGAACAGCTCCGTCAGCACACAAGAATTGCAGACATCGTTGTTGCTGCTGCAGGTATGGATCCTCTCCTCCTACTGAAGATATATTTTTACCTTGTCTAATACCTGTCTCTCTTATTCTGCATATCTGTAAGCATATTCCTGTAAGTTTATAGAGCTATTTTTGCATCTCTTGAGGAGGTTGTCTTGGGAGGGTCTCTTATAAACTGATCTCACTCTAAACCCTCTCCTAATCTCAGGGATTCCAAACCTCATCACCGCAGACATGATCAAAGAAGGAGCAGTCGTTATTGATGTTGGAATAAACAGAGTGCATGACCATGTGACTGGCAAGGACAGACTTGTAGGGGACGTGGATTTTGAAGGTAGGAGTTTCTAATCTAGACAGACTTCACAATTTGTCTTATTTTACATTTATCCTGATACCTGTGTTCTCAAACACATTTTCTTTCCAACACTCACCCTTTATCTCTCCCTGTGTAGGTGTGAGACAAAAGGCTAGCTTCATTACCCCAGTGCCTGGAGGAGTAGGACCCATGACAGTGGCCATGCTTATGAAGAACACAATCAAGGCAGCTAAGAACCTCCTGCTGACTCCTGCTGAGAGGATCCGCATGGTAGCCTCTTCATAACAGGCCATACCTGACTTCATCAAGTGACACATTCCATCCCACCATCCCTTCCCTTTTTACTCTGAGCAACTCGGCGAACTCCACTGCACACAGACACAGATCGAAACATGATTGCTTTAGGATTCTCAACTTGCTGGTACCTTCCACTTTCATAATCTCCACCCGCCATTTCAGACTAATACAACTCAGCCATTCAGCTACTATATACGCCTTGCAAAAGTATTCATCCCCCTTGGCGTTTTTCCTATTTTGTTGCATTACAACCTGTAATTTAAATGGATTTTTATTTGGATTTCATGTAATGGACATAAAAAGCCCAGACCTCAATCCAATTGAGAATCTGTGGTATGACTTAAAAATTGCTGTACACCAGCGGAAGCCATCCAACTTGAAGTTTTGCCTTGTAGAATGGGCAAAAATCCCAGTGGCTAGATGTGCCAAGCTTATAGAGACATATCCTAAGAGACTTGCAGCTGTAATTGCTGCAAATGGTGGCTCTACAAAGTATTGACTTTGGGGGGAGGGGGTGAATAGTTATCCACGCTCAAGTTCTGTTTTTTCCCCCCAAAGTGGTAGGCATGTTGTGTAAATCAAATGATACAAACCACCCCCCAAAAAAATTATTCCAGGTTGTAAGGCAACAAAAATAGGAAAAATGCCAAGGGGGTAAATACTTTCGCAAGCCACTGTTATTTTTTAAATGTACTTTCTATGAGACCTTTTGGTTTTAGGTGAATTTGAACAACCTGTTTATTTATTTCTCTGCGTTCATTTGTCAAATATGTTAAAAGCATTAAAGTGCAAGAGAGACCGGCAAGAAATAGACTAATGTCTATCTCCACAATACCCTTTAGATCACACAAGCACTGTGAGTTAAGAGGATTAAGGGCCAGAGTTATTAAAACAAGTGTTAAACACACCATAAGCTTTACATTTACAGTGCTTCAAAAATACCTTTGTAAATATATTTTTTTAAATAAAATGTTATTGCAAATGGATGGACTTCATTACTGTATTGCCATGTTGTTGAGTTTTTTTTGGGGGGGGGGGCTGAACAGGTGCTCTGCAACAGACACACATCAGTCTTACTATATGATATGTCATCTCTATTGTAAAGATTTACAGGTAGGCCTTTATATTTCCATTGTATAGGAATGATACAAAATATCACATCATCCAATAATTTTAACCCTCTATTTCAACCCTTAGAGGAGGTGATAGTTTTGAGTATGATAAACATCTTGATTTTATATCAGTCCTATTAATAAGAAAAAAATAACAATATTCTGACAATGACTGGCCAAAATACTCTGTCCATATTATAGGCGGCTCCTAAAATTATATGATCAGTGTGCAGGAGGACCGTAACCGGAAGCAGACATCCTTCAAAAGCATTGTGGAATAAAAACAGTTGCAAAATACAATTTGTTTTGGAGTGGATATGTTTTGTATTTCTCCATTTATTTATAGAAACATAGGCATTTTTTTAGAGACATACGACTAATTGATTGACCTAACGTTAGTATACACCGCGTACATTTTCGACTATGGGGCGCAGTAGATCGCGCGACAGTCCCGCGGATACGAGCAGACAAGGCAGAGCGGAAGAAAAAAAAACATTAAAAAAAGAAAAAGCGAAGACGTTCCTCTTCATCCCTGTCCAGCAGCAGTGCAAATCCGACCCCTTTAAATAAAGTCACATTCCGTTAAGGTTTTCGTCACTCGATTATTAAATCATTAGTAGTAGTAGGAATGTAACGATAAACAGTCACTGGAATGTGTATAGCTGCTATAAGCAACGCTGATACACTACAGAGTTGCTCCTTTTGGTATTGGGTTGTTCAAAAACAGTCCATGGGAAGCCAGAAGTTGAATACAATTCCATTTCAACTTACTAGGACGGTTGGTAATTAAAACGGGGGGAATTTTAGTCAAACTATCTAAAGGAACGTATTATTAAACGGACTTTCCAAACATCGGTATGTTGTCGACCCACTTCCTCTCTGCTTACCTGATGTCAAAATAAGTTATACCATCTATGGCGCACGTACAGGACTTTATTTTGAATGAGGAATGAAGCGAGGAAGTGGGTCTACAAACGCTCATTTCTAACCTGACGTAGAATTCAATGCAATTCAACTTCGTGTTCAACAATGTGTAGTGCTTCAGACAATGCACATCCTCACACAGACATATCTATTATCTAATGTGTCAGAAAAATGCATTTTGAAATGCATTTTATTACTAATGCCGACAATGTACCTTTGTTATACCTTTGTCTGCTTCAGATGGGAAAGAAGGGAATAAAAAAATGAAAAGTTCCTCATCTTCCTTGTCAAGCTCTTCTTCATCCTCATCAAGTGATGAAAAGGCCAAGAGGAAGGAAAAAATGAAAAAATTCAAGAACTAGTCTGGGTAGCCATTTGACTAGATGTTCAGGAGTCTTATGGCTTGGGGGTAGAAGCTGTTAAGAAGCCTCAATGCTGTCATAGTGCTAGCCTCCGTCTGTGGTGGTATGTAAACAGCTATAGACCCCACTACCTCAGGCGAGCAATAGCATTTTGTCTTATGTTGTCTATGATGGGATGTTTCTTTGTTACCTAGCTCAACAAGGAATGGAAAATGAAACCAGACATGAAGCTGAGCAGATAAATATTTTGTTTTGTCCATTCTTTAGCAATGACAGATGAGCAGAAAGCCAGGCTATCCACCAAGAGGCCCCTAACGAAGGAGGAGTATGAGGCTAAGCAGAGTGTCATCCGCAGGGTGGTAGATCCTGAGACTGGACGCACCAGGTACACCAACACTATAGACAACATGAATGTTCCCAAGGCATCTATGGCTCAGTAGTGTCTCTCTATTCCTATATGGGCTGGGTTTGTGCTGGTTTTTATGCCTTGTGTATAAAGTTAAATTATACACTGCTCAAAAAATAAAGGGAACACTTAAACAACACAAGGTAATGTAAGTCAATCACACTTCCGTGAAATCAAACTGTCCACTTAGGAAGCAACACTGATTGACAATAAATTTCACATGCTGTTGTGCAAATGGAATAGACAACAGGTGGAAATTATAGGCAATTAGCAAGACACCCCCAATAAAGGAGTGGTTCTGCAGGTGATAACGACAGACCACTTCTCAGTTCCTATGCTTCCTGGTTGATGTTTTGGTCACTTTTGAATGCTGGCGGTGCTTTCACTCTAGTGGTAGTATGAGACGGAGTCTACAACCCACACAAGTGGCTCAGGTAGTGCAGCTCATCCAGGATGGGTCATCAATGCGAGCTGTGACAAGAAGGCTTGCTGTGTCTGTCAGCGTAGTGTCCAGAGCATGGAGGCACTACCAGGAGACAGGCCAGTACATCAGGAGACGTGGAGGAGGCCGTAGGAGGGCAACAACCCAGCAGCAGGACCGCTACCTCCGCATTTGTGCAAGGAGGAGCACTGCCAGAGCCCTGCAAAATGACCACCAGCAGGCCACAAATGTGCATGTGTCTGCTCAAACGGTCAGAAACAGACTCCATGAGGGTGGTATGAGGGCCGACGTCCACAGGTGGGGGTTGTGCTTACAGCCCAACACCGTGCAGGACATTTGGCATTTGCCAGAGGACACCAAGAGTGGCAAATTCGCCACTGGCACCCTGTGCTCTTCACAGATGAAAGCAGGTTCACACTGAGCACATGTGACAGACGTGACAGAGTCTGGAGACGCCGTGGAGAACGTTCTGCTGCCTGCAACATCCTCCAGCATGACCGGTTTGGCGGTGGGTCAGTCATGGTGTGGGGTGGAATTTCTTTGGGGGGCCGCACAGCCCTCCATGTGCTCGCCAGAGGTAGCCTGACTGCCATTAGGTACCAAGATGAGATCCTCAGACCCCTTGAGACCATATGCTGGTGCGGTTGGCCCTGGGTTCCTCCTAATGCAAGACAATGCTAGACCTCATGTGGCTGGAGTGTGTCAGCAGTTCCTGCAAGAGGAAGGCATTGATGCTATGGACTGGCCCGCCCGTTCCCCAGACCTGAATCCAATTGAGCACATCTGGGACATCATGTCTCGCTCCATCCACCAACGCCACGTTGCACCACAGACTGTCCAGGAGTTGGCGGATACTTTAGTCCAGGTCTGGGAGGAGAGCCCTCAGGAGACCATCCGCCACCTCATCAGGAGCATGCCCAGGCGTTGTAGGGAGGTCATACAGGCACGTGGAGGCCACACACACTACTGAGCCTCATTTTGACTTGTTTTAAGGACATTACATCAAAGTTGGATCAGCCTGTAGTGTGGTTTTCCACTTTAATTTTGAGTGTGACTCCACACAAATTCAGACCTCCATGGGTTGATAAATTTGATTTCAATTGATAATTTGTGTGTGATTTTGTTGTCAGCACATTCAACTATATAAAGAAAAAAGTATTTAATAAGAATATTTCATTCATTCAGATGTAGGATGTGTTATTTTAGTGTTCTCTTTATTTTTTTGAGCAGTGTATTATCTTTGTTTTTCAGGCTGATAAGGGGAGAAGGAGAGATCATTGAGGAGATTGTCATTAAAGAGAGACACAAAGAGATCAACAAGGTAAATGGAAAACCATCAAAGGCCACATAGTGGTGTGTGCTTTTGGGGGTTAAAATAAAATCTTGTCTTCTACCCCCCAAAAATGCCTACCTAACATTTACCCTAAAATCTTGTCACAGCAAGCCACAAAGGGAGACGGAAACCTCTTTCAGAAGAAACTAGGATTGAACAGGTACAGGATCACACCTGATGCCAAGGTTATGGTAGAAAGGAGGAAGGAGCCATTTATACTATTCTGTATAGTAGGAGAATCAAACTCCAGTGAATGTTTGGCTGTGACATGATCACTACATGTCTCCAAAATAAAAGTGAAAAACAACCCTTTCTGTGCATATCTATGACTGTACTGTGACTCAATCATATGATTTTTGGTCACACTTTAAATTAAGTTTGGCCAGACTTTACATTTAATTGCTCAAATTAAATGTAATAACATTTAGATTTTACTTGACCAGCATCCTTTCACCACAATTCACTTTGGACTTTCTCTGAATGCATCAGAACGGCCATGAATGCCTGACTGTCAATGTTTTATTATTCAATTCCATTATACATGCATTCAAACTGAACCCAAAAACCCAAGTCAACTGTGTAATGCTGCTTACTTTAGTTTTTTTTTACCATGTACACTGAACAAAAATATAAATGCAACATGTAAAGTACTGGTTCTGTGTTTCATGCACTGAAATACAAGATCCCCAAAATTGTCCATATGCACAAAAAGCTTATTTCGCTCAAATTTTGTGCAAAAATTTGATTACATCCCTGTTTGTGAGCATTTGATCCTTTGTCAAGATAATCCATCCACGTGACAGATGTGGAATATCATGAAGCTGATTAAACAGCATGATCATTACACAGGTGGGAACAATAAAAGGCCACTCTAAAATGTGCAGTTTTGTCACACAACACAATGCTACAGATGTCTCAAGTTGAGGGAGCATGCAATTGGCCTGCTGACTGCAGGAATGTCCACCAAAACGGTTGCCAGATAATTGAATGTTAATTTATCTACCATAAGCCGCCTCCAATGTCATTTTATGTAATTTGGCAGTCCGTCCAACCAGCCTCACAACCGCAGACCACATGTAACCATGCCACTCCCAGGACCTCCACATCCGGCTTCTTAACCTATGGGGTCGTCAGTAATAAAGCCACTTTTGTGGGGAAAAACTCATTCTGATTCATAGGCCCACCCACTGGGGAGCCAGGCCCATCCACACCTGGGCCCCTGGCCAATCATGTGAAATCCATAGATTAGAGTCTAAAGAATGTATTTCAATTGACTGATTTACGAATAAACTCAGCAAAAAAAGAAACAGCCCTTTTTCAGGACCCTGTCTTTCAAAGATAATTTGTAAAAATCCAAATAACTTCACAGATCTTCATTGTAAAGGGTTTAAACACTGTTTCCCATGCTTGTTCAATGAATCATAAACAATTAATGAACATGCACCTGTAGAAAGGTCGTTAAGACACTAACAGCTTACAGACGGTAGGCAATTAAGGTCACAGTTATGAATACATAGGACACTAATGAAGCCTTTCTACTGACTCTGAAAAACACCAAAAGAAAGATGCCCAGGGTTCCTGCTCATCTGCGTGAATGTGAATTAGGCATGCTGCAAGGAGGCATGAGGACTGCAGATGTGACCAGGGCAATAAATGGCAATGTCTGTAATGTGAGACACCTAAGACAGTGCTACAGGGAGACAGGACGGACAGCTGATCGTCCTCGCAGTGGCAGACCACGTGTAACAGCACCTGCACAGGATCGGTACATCGGAACATCACACCATCACACAGGTACAGGATGGCAACAACAACTGCCCGAGTTACACCAGGAACGCACAATCCCTCCATCAGTGCTCAGACTGTCCGCAATAGGCTGAGAGAGGCTGGACTGAGGGCTTGTATTCCTGTTGTAAGGCAGGTCCTCACCAGACATCACCGGCAACGACATTGCCTATGGGCACAAACCCACCGTCGTTGGACCAGACAGGACTGGCAAAAAGTGTTTTTCACTGACGAGCCGCGGTTTTCTCTCACCAGGGGTGACGGCTGGATTTGCGTTTCTCGTCGAAGGAATGAGTGTTACACCGAGGCCTGAACTCTGGAGCAGGATCGAGGTGGAGGGTCCGTCATGGTCTGGGGTGGTGTGTCACAGCATCATCGGACTGAGCTTGTCGTCATTGCAGGCAATCTCAGCGCTGTGCGTTACAGGGAAGACCTCCTCCTCCCTCGTGTGGTACCCTTCCTGCAGGCTCATCTTTACATGACCCTCCAGCATGACAATGCCACCAGCCACACTGCTCGTTCTGTGCATGATTTTCTGCAAGACAGGAATGTCAGTACTCTGCCATGGCCAACGAAGAGCCCGGATCTCAATCCCATTGAGCACGTCTGGGACCTGTTGGATCGGAGGGTGAGGGCTAGGGTCATTCCCCCCCAGAAATGTCCGGGAACTTGCAGGTGCCTTGGTGGAAGAGTGGGGTAGCATCTCACAGCAAGAACTGGCAAATCTGGTGCAATCCATGAGGAGATGCACTGCAGTACTTAATGCAGCTGGTGGCCACACTAGATACCGACTGTTACTTTTGATTTTGACCCCCCCCCCCTTGTTCAGGGACACATTATTCAATTTCTGTTCATCACATCTGTGGAACTTGTTCAGTTTATGTCTCAGTTGTTGAATCTTATGTTCATACAAATGTTAAGTTTGATTAAAATAAACACAGTTCACAGTGAGATGACGTTTCTTTTTTTGCTGAGTTTATGAACTGTAACTCATTAAAATCTTTGAAATTAGTGCATGTTGCGTTTATATTTTTGCTCAGTATAATAGTATTTTTGGGGGGGATAATTATCCTTGACCATTGCTGTGTGCATCAGATATTTACTATTTCAGTCTTACACCTGTCATTAAAAGAATGTTGAGACAAGAACCCACACATTTAATTTCTGTTCTTCATACTTACTTTATACACTGTACATGGAAACACAAATAATGGGTAAAATAACTGTCTAAAACTTCAGAGTAATACAAAGTATGTTGATACTGTATATAGCCAAGGTATTGGGACATTTTTACAGCCAGGTAAGGTCATTTTGATGTGATCAAATTCAGTCAGCATTGCCATTTCAATAAGCGTGAGATGAAACATTTTTAAGTGCAGAGTGGAGGCTTGATATGATACGGGTGCAAGTAGTTTTATTTGTAATATATTCCTATGTACATTTATACTATTTCCCTGTCGATACAACCAACCAGACATAAAAGTCATACCAACGTCTCATTGGTAAATAATGGTCCTTTTCAGTGACCATACAGCAAATTCTCTGGAGGATTATTCCAGAGGCATGAGTCAGAACAGGGAAACAGCAAATTTAAGGCAAAAAGGGAAATGTACTGTAAGGCCTGTGGTAATATCTGCATTTGCCAGTAGGATAACTATGGGGATTGTTTTTGTGTAGAGGTGTCTTGAGTTTAACTGATGATTGCACAGATCTACCTTAACATTCTCCAGGTGTCAATGTCCAGTTGACTGATACAGTATCTCTGGAGCAGGATGATGCTTTAAAGAGCAGCCATGTAATAATTGTTAGAAGGGTGCATGTTTTCTTTTAGCTGGATGTGCTAAACTGTCTTATCCAATTTCACTGTCAGGATGCACAGAAAGACTCAGTGTTATCTACAGAGAAATCCATGTGGGTTGCCCTTAGAGTTATGTGCTACTTAAAGAAAAGGTAACCATATCATATGAACAGTGACTTGAAGCATACTGCAGTATCAGTTACAACTGCATTCCTTTACCACACAAGCCCCTCCAGCTCAACTGACTGCATATTTACCATGCCTGTTGCATGTTTGTGTATTTGGGGCAATGCTTTCAGAGTCCCCCTGGAATGTGCCTATAGTCGGAAATTGAACAGGAATAGCATGATCTCATATATGTATGAGATTAAGTGGTGGTTATATAAGGATTCTAGAACATTGGGTTTACAATAGCCTCGTTCAAGTTTTATGATTTGATCAATATGATCCAATCACTATCTGATCAAGGTTTGTCGCTTCTAGATATGGTATAACAATGAGGGAGTTCTGTTAACCTGAGCTTCGGTGCACTGGTCTATGGCTCGTGAAGTGAACGGGCAAAAGCGATGAGCGCCCTTCTAAAAAACAGTAATCTGCGCAGCTCGGCCATGTTTTCAACAAGGAAGCATGCTGTATCATCCAGAAACATAAAGCTCTTTTTCCTAAAATATATGTTCAACTTTTCAAACTAGTTTTCATTGGGAAGGCAATCACAATCACAAAACAATCACTTTTGCATGCGAAAACACAGAATCCTACTCATTACTTCACGTGCCTTATCTAGCCTAGGCTACATCACTTCTGTTTTGTGCAGACTGCAAACTCCTTCCACTGGGGGTAAACCTGGCCAAATAATTGAATCCCATCAATGGCTGCATTTACACAGGCAGCCCAATTCTGATATTTTTTTCATCTAATTGGTCTTTTGACCAATCACATAAGAAAACGATCTGATGTCATTGGGCAAAAGACTAATTAGTGGATTTTTTGTTGTTGAATTGGGCTGCCTGTCTAAACGCAGCCAAAGTGCCTCATCCTGCCACTGTGTTCGCATTGTGAACAGATTAGCTGCTGCCTCCCTGTATGCAAAATATTTGACAGCTATTCTTTCAAAAATATTTATTTATTTTAAGACAATTACTGATGCCATAAATCAACCGTGCTACCTGTCAATAATTTGAGGCCGTTATAACGATGATTTGAACATTCAGATCTGTTTACCCTCGATTGATATTCAGACACAATGTGTGTCTAACTACCTACGGCGGTGATCAGGAAGGTCTGATGACAATCAGAATGTGAACAAGATCAGGACAAAGTGTGAATGTTAGTGCCAGGTTGGCTGTGTTCGCACAGGCAGCCCACTTCTGATCTTTTTTACAATTTGGTCTTTTGACCAATTAGATCAGCTCTATTTCCCTTAATTGGTCAAAAGATCAGAATGAGTCTGCCTGTGTAAATACAGCAGTATAAATAGGGCTATAGACAGTCTGGTGCCTCATTCATTCCCTACCAGAGCAATCTGTTTAGATGGAGACGACCCCACTTCACCATGATGGTCCTCCCTCCCCATATATCCCTCACACAGTCTTCCTTATTTTCCCAGGATCACGTAAGCAATGTAATAACAGTTCAACCAAGATGCCATTTGTCTAAACAATTTTCTATGATCATGTTTATACCCGTATGTCTCAAATCACACGGCACCAAGACATTCTGTTTGTCTACTTCTGCATGTGCCTGCTTAACTGATTGTCGATGCATTGTGGAATTCTTTCTCTATGGTGGATCTGCTGCTGTGGAATGCGTGTGGGTAATATTGAACCTTTTCACTAACATTTCAATTCTCATTGGTCGATTACTGTTATAGTTCTACACAGGTTTGAAACAAGGTAGTACAAATCATTTGAATGATAAACTGACAGTCAAACATCTTAAATTATTAATCAACATTATTAAACAAATCTGAACTCTGTGTTCCTACTTTCCAAAGCATTTTTTTACATTATCTACAATCTACAAATTGTTCATCGGAGGCTTCAACAAATGACTCCCAATTGAACCTAAATAGTATTGTCTATGTGCATAATCATTCAGTGCCTTATTTACAGCTTAGGAAGTGATTGTATTTCATATTTTCTAAATGTATCGTACTGTGCTTTCGGAAAGTATTCAGACCCCTTGACTTTTTACAGTTACGTTACAGCCTTTTTCTAAAATTGATTAAATGTTTTTTTCCCCCCGTCATCAATCTACACACATATCCTGTAATGACAAAGCAAAAACAGGTTGTGTGCAAATAAAAAAAAACATAAAATGTACATTATTTACAAGTATTCAGACCCTTTACTCAGTACTTTGTTAAAGCACCTTTGGCAGTGATTACAGCCTTGAGTCTTCTTGGGTATGGCACTACACGCTTGGCACACCTGTATTTGGGGAGTTTCTCCCATTCTTCTCTGCAGATCCTCTCAAGCTCTGTCAGGTTGGATGGGGAGCGTTGCTGCACAGCTATCTTCAGGTCTCTCCTGTTGGAAGGTTAGCCTTCATCCGAATCTGAGGTCCTGAGCGCTCTGGAGCAGGTTTTCATCAAGGATCTCTCTGTACTTTGCTCCGTTCAGCTTTCCCTCGATCCTGACTAGTCTCCCAGTCCCTGCCGCTGAAAAACATGATGCTGCCACCACCATGCTTCACCGTAGGGATGGTGCCAGGATTCGTCAGATGACCTTTGGCATTCAGGCCAAAGAGTTCAATATTGGTTTCATCAGACCAGGGAATCTTGTTTCTCATGGTCTGAGAGCAGGCTGTCCTGTGCTTTTTACTGAAGAGTGGCTTCCGTCTGGCCACTCTACCATAAAGGCCTGATTGGTGGAGCGCCACTGTGTTCTTGGGGACCTTCAATGCTGCAGACATTTTTTGGTACCCTTTCCCCAGATCTGTGCCTCGACACAATCCTGTCTCTGAGCTCTACAAACAATTCCTTCGACCTCATGGCTTGGTTTTTGCACTGTGGGAACTTATATATGTGCCTTTCCAAATCATGTCCAATCAATTGAATTTACAGGTGGGCTCCAATCAAGTTGTAGAAACATCTCAAGGATAAGCAATGGAAAAAGGATGCACCTGAGCTGACAGCAAAGGGTCTGAATACTTATGTCCTTGACATTTTTTACATTTCTAAAAACCTGTTTTCACTATGTCATTGTGGTCTGTGTAGATTGATGAGAAAATTAATTTCAGTAATTTGATCCATTTTAGAATAACATAATGTGGCAAAAGTCAAGGGGTCTGAATAGTTTCCGAATGCACTGTAATAATAGCAGATACATTAATACAAGTCTTGTGATTTGCATGATCAGTCAATCTGGTAGAAATACAATACTGTGCAAGGCAAATACCTCTGCTGTGTATTGGCTGCTGTGAATGATTGCTTGAGAAAACAACCTAGAAAATGAAACACTATGTAGTTAACAGAACTAAAACACTCAAGTTCACAAAAAAAAGTATATATACATTTATATCTAAATAAAAATAATTAAAAAGTGTATCCTGAATGTGAATCTCCTCCGTGTGAAGAGGATACTAGATAATGGCCCCTTGGTAGACCTGACCCCAGCTCAACAAACAATATTATAGACCAGCCTTGATCATCTTCAACTATACAATCAATCATCCCAAATGAGGACCACAGAGCAGTTTCAGCCTGTCTCAAAGGACATCTTGGATTCAGCTTATCCCTTCACATAAAGTATACAATTTCATACGGCCTACTTTGGCACATCACCTTACAGTAATACAAGTTTGTCCTGAAAGTGATATCTATAAATATACCTGTTGTGTAGGTAATGATTGCAGTGGCCTATAGCTAATGTAACATTCTGTATGATAGCACAGACAATAATTGGGTTCTCAACCAAAGAGCAATTGGTACACAAACCTGGGAGTATTGCAGTATCTGAAGAAATGCCATGATTCTATATTGGCTGTATTTGTGTGGTTCTGGGAGACTGTAGACTGCCATGGTGCAAGGAGGATAAAACACACCTGTATAGCCCAGGGTGGAAGATGGGGAACATTGATCTATCAGGACTTAACCCAAACCTGCAGCATGGGGGCGCTGAATTACCAGAGAATGGAACCAGCTCCACTCTGAAGCCCCAGTCCAGGACACACACTATGTATATTGATATGGTATTACAGACATTGATAAATAAACACTAAAACAATATGCAACTTTTTCTTTAGCAACTTTTGCTATTGTTGGCCAATGGTTTGTGTGTTGTGCATGCATGTTCCTTGCTTAAATAAGATGCTTCTTAAAAGGCTTTTCTCCATTGTATCACTGTCTGAAGTAAAAAGAGCCTCTGACCGTATATTTTTGTTGATTCAGGTATGTTGATGGTGTCGCTTTACAAAGACTGGTTCGTAGCACCTAAGGTTTTCAATGCTGTATTCTCTCATTCTACTTCCTGTCTATATATAGAGCCTTGAAAGCCTACTTTCAGCATCTCTCTCATCTTGAAATTACTTGTCATCTCAATTTTAATTTATTTTATTATTTTGCAGGCTTTCCCTCCTTTCTAATTTTCATCCTCTTCTCTAACTTTACACACTCTCCTTATCTACCTCTCTAACCCTACTTTTGGTTGAAAATCCCAGGTTCCAGCTTTGTGCTGCCACTGCGGCCCCAGCAGCCTGCTGCCATGCTCATGCTGCGCTGGGCTGGTCCCGGGCCGTGCTGGCTGTGGCTGTGGCTGTCCGACTGGCTCTGTGTGCGCTCTGGTCTGCTGTGGCCGCTGCCGGTGGACGAGCTGGGGGCCGGCTGGGCGGAAATGGTGCGCAGCAGGTGGTTCCTCTTCCGCAGAAAGTCGCTTTTTGCACCCAGACCAAAGCTGCCTTTCCGTAGGACCATGCGGGCACTGCTGGTCTTTGGTGGCCGAGAGCGCTGGTTGTACTCCAGCTGAGAGAGGTGGGTCGCATAGCCCTCAGTAATGAACTGTTGGGACAGGCAAGGGGAAAGAGACAATCATAAAATGTAATGGCGTGCTGCATATAGTAAACTTCAGGACCAGAACTAAACTCAAAATGTCAGAAGTGCATGTGTGTCGTACCTGGCACTGAGCTTGCATCTTCTTGGAGGGTCGGCCAATGATGTAGATCTGGGAGGGAGAGAGGCCGATGGAGGTGTAGACGGAAATGTCTTTGGTAGAACCGTAGCCAGCAAAGATCTTCATGTGAGCCTGTGGAACCAGAAAATTGTCATCTATAAATTTTCTTGAAAATCTCTCTCATTATCTTTTTGTTTGCCCCATCTCCTCAATCATCTATTCTCACTTCATTGTCCCCCATCATGCATTTTGCACCATTCCCCTTAGCCCTCAACTACTTTTGAACCTACCCCCAGCCTGTTACCCACCTTCAGTCCCCTCCAGAAACCCACCACCCAACCCCCACTCCCATCCTGACCTCCATGAGTGACTTGAGGAAGTTGGCCTTGTGTCTGAGTGGGTCGTGGACCAGGCCGTCACAGAAGGACACGATGCCATGGGGAAAGTTATGCTGAGACAGCCAGGCCACCACTCTCTGCTTCTGCATGTCTGGACGCCCTGTCACATAGACGATCAGATAGCCCAGGTCCTGCCAGTGCCTGGAAAGAAATCCAACAGTATAAGATAGAGTGGAGAGAGTGCAATACAATTATAGAAACAAAAACAGATCAATCATTTTGGTGGTTATGACTATCCACCAAGTGATGATGCCAGGTGCATATTACCTGACCACGTCGACTGCTCCGGCACGCACTTTGGGGTCGCTACCCATGATGGACACACTGGCAGCAAATGAGCCGTCTATACTGAACACCACAAACTCTGTCCCATGGGGAAGCACTGTCAGGTAGCTGTCTGCAAATGTGTGGTCCCCCCTGGCAGTGATGGGACACAAAATAATTTCATGATGGAGGAGGAGCGACGGATACAAATGGAAAGAAATTAAGAAACAGAATAAAAAATATATATTAGAGAAATGTAAAAGTGAGGTCACCACGTATCAGGCCTCGGGACTGGATTGGCTGAAAGAGGCCATAGAAGAGAGTGCCATAGATGCCAGTCTCACCTGACCTCCAGTTTGACCGGATAGACACCAACCCCCAGTCTCACCTGACCACCAGTTTGACCGGATAGACACCAACCCCCAGTCTCACCTGACCTCCAGTTTGACCGGATAGACACCAACCCCCAGTCTCACCTGACCACCAGTTTGACCGGATAGACACCAACCCCCAGCCGTTTGCTCTCTGGGATGATGAAGTACACGCGGCCGCTGCTGTTGGTCAGCTCCGTGTCAAAGTACACCCAGTCTCCAGATGGGGGCTGGGTCATGATGTGGATGTCCACCTGTAAACATAGAGATATACGACCACTATGAACACAAACACATAGGATTTGCACATACATGTGCTGTGTGTTGGATTGCAAACAAATACAGATATGACTCATGGATGGAGGGATTAGTACATAAGATGGGAGGTATATATATATATATATATATATATATATATATATATATATATATATATATATATTTGTATATAGGCCTTTGTGTTACACACATACTGTTTTCATTGTTGTAATGATCAATAAAAATAATGATTGCTGAGAGAGAGGGCCCACCTTCTCCCCTGTCAATGTGACCATGTCAAGAGGTCCGTACATAAAGCGGCCAGTCACAATCTGCTGCCCATCTTCTGTGAACACTGCATCGTTCACACGATGATTGGCTGTCACATTCTGTCAAAGACACACACTCATGAATAGATTGAGACAATTACAGTGTTAGCCTATAGAATGAATCTCTTCAAGTGGTCAACACTGTTCTGATTGGACCAGACCGTACCCTGATCTTGACGTGGGTTCTCTTCCTGAGCCACTTCTCCCGAGGTTTGGATGGAGTGAACTCTGACACTTCCTTACCATCCAGCTCCAGTATGCTGGAGTTTTCATGCCTCATCACCTAAAAGAAACATATAGATGACCCCATACCTACTCACCATGCCTAGTCTAGTGTAAAGGGGGCGAGAAGCACAGGCCATGGATGTTTGGTGGGTGAGTTTACCTGTCGCAGCAGGAAGGACACTACATCCGTGGACTCCCAGTAGGATGCATGGAAGAGGTGCGGTAGTGCCACTGTGGGGAAGGCTGTCAGGGCATCAGGGCAATACAAGGCAAAGTCCATACGCTTGGTTCCCCACCAACGGGCTGCGACTGCACGGTGAGAGGGGGTACATGGGTAAGGGTGGGGTGGCATGGGGGCAGAGGGGCAAAAACATCCCAATACACACCCCTGGAAAGGTAAAAACATTAACCGTTTGAAGGAAGACTGCATTCATTCATAAACCACTATCAAAGCCCAGATAGTCCACAGCAGTTCCTCAGCTAGAAGGGAAGTAAGACAGGAGTTGAAGAGTGTTACTCCCAGCTGACAAAGCTTTGAAACAAATATAGGAGGGAAGATCATGTTTATGCAATAATTATATTGTTAAAGTTAGTACAAGAAACATGAGTCAATGTTAAAGCAGCATAGTTATTTGTATTAGTATATGAAACATGAAGAAACGGGAAGATGGGATTAAAAAGACACCAAATAAACCTTAACTAAGTGGATTCACACTGGGACTGTCACTGATCAATTCATGTTTGCCTCCAGAACAGGATGGGACAAAAATATCTGTTGAACCTTATCTGTTACAGTGTCCATAGGGCTCCACCACATGGCAGTGGTAAAATGGTGTGATGTTGGTGGTGGACTTCTCATGAACTCACCTATGTTCAATGGTGTTAACAGAGAGGCAGAGACTGGCAAATTGGGCCAGTAGCCTTCCCGCTATATCATTTGGATGATGGGTATGTTACACTTTTAGAGTGTAAAGTTTGTTGGGACTATTGTATACAATAGACATATTCCACCAGGGAAGAGGATTGGGGTCAGTCCTTTCAGAGCAGAGTTCATCATAGAAACAGAGAGGGAGAGTGAGTCAAGCTGGGAGATGTCTAGGGCAGCCAAGAAGCATATTGAAAAGAGATTGATTGCACAATAAATTAGGATTTAAAGAGGAGGAGGATAGGAGTCAGTAGTAGCCTCAGCCTGGCTTTGGTACAGAGTTGATAGGGTCCACTCCCTTAGAAGAATACCTTGATCCACCTCTGCCTGGGAGTCCAGGGAGACCAGGTCATATATGGTATAATCCAGGCCAGCTGACAGGTGTCTCTCTAACTGACCAGAGCCACAGGGGCTTACACCTCTGTTAGCGTCTGGGTCTGCCTCTGGGTCTTGTTGTGGCCCGTTGTCTGTGTCAGTAGATCCTCGGACTGGATCAGTCCTTTCTTTTCTATGGGATTTAGGGGGGCTTCTCAGGGATAATTTGGTTTGTGATGTCAGGGCGATTTGGGACAAAAGGCTGAGTTTTTTGGTTTGGTTAATTTGGCATGGTTGTGCTATGGGAAACAAAAGAAAAAGAAAGAAACCAGGTGAAAATGATTGATGGATAATGACAAAGGAAATTGGTGTCATACTGTATAATGCAGTTAATTCCAGTTTACAAACATACATGTGAAGTACTTTTGCTACGAGCTGCATTTACAACCTGAAAATGTCTTCAAAACAAAATATTCAATTGAGTGTCTGATTGGTCCTCAGATGAACTGAAAAAAAGGTTATAATTATTTATTCAACAAAACCCATTTTCATACTTTTTTTCACAACATATTGTGCACTCTTAATTTTGTTGTATTCCTGAACAGTGAAAAACGTTTTCCATGGCATTTCTTCCAATAACCATGAACTAGAAATGATCTCATCAACGCACTATTGCAACTTCCCAACTGAGTACATTGTTAGTAAATGTTTTTAAAGCCATGTGATACTTCTGTAGGTGTTATTAGGCCTTATATAGGACATATCCACTACTTTGGGAGAAAATCTTTACAACAAACAACAGAAGCTTGGTCACCTAGGCAGACAGTGAGACAGGGAGCGAACAATGCAGGAATGATTCAGCTAAACGGGTCTCTACATGCATGGCAAACATTAAATAAATGCAGAACGCAGCCTTTGCATTTATATCCAAACAATGGGTCAGAGTAAGACAGACACGCAGTGAAAGGAGGTGAGCTTTGGTTTTTTTAGTAGTAGAGTGATAATCTTCTGGCACATTGTATTTGAACAATGGACAACGTCCACTGTTTGCTCCCTCTATGATGAAGGGGCTTAGAGCAGTGCAATCCATCACAGGTGTCAATGTGTTGGCGCTAGCTAGCAGGTAACTATGAGGTTATTCCATGAATGCAGGCACAACTGGGTCCCTACAGAGCCGCTCGGGATCCGGTGCACTGAGTGATGTGTGCAGTCTGAGTAAGGACGGTTAGAATGAGTGAGAGAGAAAAGATTGAGAGGAGATTGAAGGAGTGCGGTGGAGTAGGAAGAGGAAGATAGAACAGGACAGAAAAGAAAAGAGGGGGTCGAACTAAGGAGAGAGAAGAGATTGACTGAAAGAGGAGTTGAGAGAGAGATACTTGTGGTAACGAGAACACTTACTGTTGGCTATGTTGGTGGCAGTGTAACTGTCTGCCATTCCTGAAACCTGGCTGGCAATGCTGACCTCACTGGCCCTGCGCAGGCCCCTGCAGTGGGGGCCCGTAACGGGGGAGGAGGGGTACGAACTGTCCATGAAGACACCACCATGAGACTGAACAACATCCGCTATTGAGTCGAAACAAGGAGATCCCATTAGACATAGACAAGACAAGAGGAGGATGAACAGCGAGGGAACAGGATGAGAAGGAGGGGGTTGCAACCAAGAAATGTGATGGACCACACCATGGTTTCAGAAACCAGCAGATGCCAACATCAGATTTCTTGGACAATCAGTGAGTGATCAGATAGTGGACTGATTAATACAACAGCATGTTAAAAGTGAGATGTTACTCCATTGGTTGTCACAGCACTATGCCTCAGTTTTTAATATCTGTCAAATGATTAGCTGGATTATTACCATGTATAACTAAAGTGGTGACAGTCTCATTTAGTATGTGAAGCTAATCAACATGTTGTTGTAACAAAAACACAAGGATACACAATTACAATGCAAGGGGCAGGGTTCCATGATTCAAGCCGACATCTGAGCAACACAGTCCGTTTAGCTTCCAAGCCTCAGATTTGGCTAAATCTACCAGAAGACAGTTATGGTTTATATGGAGACCTTTGCCTACCACCTTAAAACACAATCCCCAACTCTTGTATATGATGCTGAGGAGATGCTGCGGCAGCAAAGAAACCACATCACAACAACGAGTGCAGGAAGTGGCACGCTATTTTCATACCATTACAAAGGACATAAATCATTTATGGCATTAGCGAAACACAGCAAAACAAGGACAGACTCTTCCAGGTCAAGGTTTCATTCACTGTGGTACCCATTGCAGTCTCTGTAAATCATAAAAATGTTTAGAGATTCTGAGGGCCATGCTAATGAGCTATAATAAAGGCAATGGACTGAATCCTGCAGAACGAGGGCTCATATAGGACATGATTGACCTGGAACAGCCAGTAATGTGACCCCAACTCTTGAGTGGGGTAACATTCCCAAAGCATTCTAATACAACAGTATTGGTAAGGGTGTGAAAACATACACACAGACAAAGTCAGTGTGGAAAGAGGGTGCAACTAACACAAAAAGACATGTACGACACAGAGTGAGAGACATCGGGGGATGCAAGTGAAGAGGAGAGGCTACACACACTCTAGAACAGCAGGTGTGGCCTTGAGGGAGCCCTCCTGCCAGTTTAGCACGGGCACAGGGATGCAGGTCTCGCTGATAGGTTCCTGACAGCGGAAAGAGAGGGGGGTCCCACTATCGAGCAGGAGCTGGGGGTTGCTCTGGACTGTCTCCACTAAAGGGGGAGGTGGGGGATCAGAGGGTAGGGGGCAGGGTTTTCAGGGTAAGGGGGTAGGTTTTTTCAGAGATGGGGGCAGGAGGTCAAGAGAGAGGAAAGGAAGACAATGAAGACACAGAAAACATGAAACAATAACAAGAACAACAGAAATGTGAAACAGGATTTGCGAGTCAAGCCCTTAGAACTACAGGAAATACTGCAGTAGGAGTAACTAAGGCAACAAAAGGTTGTAGTAGAGCTAAGGGGAGCAGGATGATGCCGTTCTTGGATTCTAATTCAGACTCTGTTGGTTCTAACCAAAGTCATATACAGCATACAGTGCATTTGGAGTATTCAGAGCCCTTGAGTTTTTCCACATTCTGTTACGTTACAGCCTTATTCTAAAATTTATGAAATCGTTTTTCCCCCCTCATCAATCTACACACAATACCCCATAATGATACATGTTTTTTTTTGTTTTGTTTTGCAAATATATTAAAAATAAAATACTGAAATATCACATTTACATAAGTATTCAGACCCTTTACTCTGGACTGTGTTGAAGCACCTTTGGCAGTGATTACAGCCTCGGGTCTTCTTGGGTATGACCCTATAAGCCTATAAGCTTATCAAGACAAAGGAGATGATTGTAGACTACAGGAAAAGGAGGACCGAGCACGCCCCCCATTCTCATCGACAGGGCTATAGTGGAGCAGGTTGAGAGCTTCAAGTTCCTTGGTGTCCACATCACCAACAAACTAATATGGTCCAAGCACACCAAGACAGTCGTGAAGAGGGCACAACAAAACCGATTCTCCCTCTGGAGACTGAAAAGATTTGGCCATAAGCCTCCTGAACAAATCAAATGGCTACCCAGACTATTTGCATTGTGCCTCCCCCGGGAACGCTGCTGCTATTCTCTGTTATTATCTATGCATAATCACTTGAATAACACCACCTACATGTACATATTACCTCGACACCGGTGCCCACCGCACATTGACTCTGTACTGGTACCCCCTGTATATAGCCCTGCTATTGTTATTTACTGTTGTTCCTTTATTTGTTATTCTTATCTCTTTGTTTATTTTTATTTATTTATTGTATTTTCTTAAAACTGCATTGTTGGTTAAGGGCTTGTAAGTAAGCATTTCACCTGTTGTATTCGGCGCAGGTGACAAATAAAATTGTATTTTATTTTGGGAGTTTCTCCCATTCTTCTCTGCAGTTCCTTTCAAGCTCTGTCAGGTTGGATGAGGAGCGTCGCTGCACAGCTATTTTCAGGTCTCTCCAGAGATGTTCGATTGGGTTCAAATTCGGGCTCTGGCTGGGCCAATAAAGGACATGCAGAGACTTGTCCCAAAGCCACTCCTGCGTTGTCTTGGCTGTGTGCTTAGGGTCGTTGTCCTGTTTGAAGGTGAACCGTCGACCCAGTCTGAGGTCATGAGCGCTCTGGAGCAGGTTCTCTCTCTCTCTGTACTTTGCTCTGTTCATCTTTCCCTCGATCCAGTCTAGTCTCCCAGTCCCTGCCGCTGAAAAACATCCCCACAGCATGATGCTGTCACCACCATGCGTCACAGTGGGGATGGTGCCAGGTTTCCTCCAGATGTTAACGCTTGGTATTCAGGTCAAAGAGTTCAATCTTGGTTTCATCAGACCAGAGAATCTTGTTTCTAATGGTCTGAGAGTCCTTTAGGTGCCTTTTGGAAAACTCCAAACGGGCTTTTGTGTGCCTTTAACTGAGGAGTGGCTTCCGTCTGGCCACTCTACCTTAAAGGCCTGATTGGTGGAGTGCTGCAGAGCTGGTTGTCCTTCTGGAAGGTACTCTCATCTCCACAGAGGAACTCTAGAGCTCTGTCAGAGTGACCATCAGGTTCTTGGTCACCTCCCTGACCAAGGCCCTTCTCCCCATTTTAGAATAAAGCTGTAACGTAAAAGCGAAGGGGTCTGAATACTTTCTGAATGCACTGCATAGAGTTCGGCCATTTTATTTCTTAATTTTTCTCAACTTGAAGCTATTTTCGGGTGCCTCTCTCTATAGCAATCAACAGACCACTGGCAATCGGTATCGGAGACATTCCCTGTACGTGTGGGAGAGAAGTCAAACAACATAATCAACAAGTCAAACAACAAAAAACAAACATAATCCATCACATTTGTCAGTTTCTACACAGTCTGCTACATCCCACAGAGTCCCCAATGGTTAATCAAAACAAGGGCTATATAACCAATGAATGTAACAAATGAGTACATTTTTTGTTTGCATATATTTCCACGACAGATATATGCTCATACAGGTACTGGCTTGTGTGTGAGTGTGTGTGTCTGAGTGAACTCTTCCAGCTCTCATTCCAGTGTGCTCACCCAGTAGAGCGGAGTTGCCGTCCCCTAGGGGGAAGCGTGTGTAGCGGGGTACGTTGAAGGGGGGCAGGAGGTGGAACTTCTTCTCCAGGAGGGGCTCCAGGCGCGAGGCCGAGGGGTCGGCTGGATGGAACAGGTTGTAGACCTGCTGGCAAGCTGGGCGCAGCTGGGCCACTAAGGGGAGACAGACGTTGACAGACATAAAAGAAGGAGAAAGGGGTTTCAAGGAGATAAGACCCCATAGTACCTCCTTGGTTTTCACTTCCCGATTCATAGCACAAAAATGTTCACATATTAAAATAACACATTTTTAAAGCACTTTATTCATTTTCCCTCTGTTTAGGTGGGATTACCATCCAGCACAGGAATGACAGTCTTCCTCAGGGCAAGGACAAGGCCCAGAGGAGAGCCGAAGAGGAAGAAGTCTGCCACCTCAAAGTCAAACCTCCCCAGACAGCCTGCATCCTGGAAGATGCTGCTGCTGGACCTGCGGGAGCACGGGTCAGTCCGCAGGACACTGGAGTGGAGGCTGAGGGGAAAACAATAGACAAACAGCCAGAGTCAGAAAGAGAGAAGCACATACACATCCACATGTATACACACACAAACACAGAAAGACAGATCAATGTAGGTAAAAGATTACAGCAACCCATGACTCTACAATATCACATGCATAGCCATACCCTTCTCAGTACAGTGACATGAACTATTATCCATCAGCTACATCAATGTAATGTAACTGTAGTAACATAGATCCTGTCACACCTGGTCAGGAAGGCTTGGTGGTGTTTGATGGTGTCCAGCTCGTATGTGGAGTCGCCACTCCTTTTGCGCGGCTGCTGTCTCTTGGAGTCGTCTGGTCCTCCTGAGCGGGGGATGTCGATGTTGCTGAGGCTCAGGTGGCGGCTGCCCTCCAGAGTGGGAGAGGCAGAGCCGTGCCCACTGTTTATGATGATGCCTGGGGAGAGGAGGTCCTGGTCCTGCTGGGAGGGATGGGGGGGGGGGGGGGGGGGGGGGGGGCAGAGGATGGGGAATGTATGCTGAACTTGACTGTCATGCAAACGGCACCAGACCTAGGTTGGACGCTGGATAAGTGTCCTTCTCAGTGGAGAAATGTGGTGGTGAAATAGTAGAGTGTTGTAACTTTTATTTCGAGCTACTAGGTGAGTGAGTGTCTGTGATTTGGAGTATGGGTAACGATGTAAAGCTTGGGAACAGAGAGAGTAAATAAGCATCAGGGTTTAGGTCTTACCTGTACGCTGATTACACTGCCCCTGCGGCTGCTGTTCTGGCTGTCACCAATAGTTTGGTTGCTGCTGCACAATGCGTCAAACCCCAGGATCCCTCCCACACAGTCCCCAATCAGGCACACCTACACAGAGGTCACAGGTCAATTTACTAAAACAGATCAGGTCATTAGATATCCAACAGGATGCAGATAACGGCTTCCAACCCCTTTTAAAATAATCAGCTGTAATAACCACATAATCAAACACACCCACACATTTGAAGGCGCACATAAGTAAAAATTATCTGTCAAATAATGTGAGCCTCTGACAATTTGTTAGAAAAATGTATACTAAATTCAACTTGTGACAAATATTTAATGCTAGTGTCAGAAAACATCCACATAATTCAGAAACAGAAAACACCCATATAATTCAGAAACAGAAAACACCCACATAATTCAGAAACAGAAAACACCCACATAATTCATTTGGTGCTGAAAGGATTCAAATCCAAATGATGTTTTTCATAAGAAATCTACTCTTTGACTTGCGAACATGCTCTTGCCATTTTAGAGCTCCAAATAAAGAGCAGGCCATTCCTGTATCAACGGAGGGGCTGACAGGCCCCGTATCAACGGAGGGGCTGACAGGCCCGTATCAACGGAGGGGCTGACAGGCCCGTATCAACGGAGGGGCTGACAGGCCCGTATCAACGGAGGGGCTGACAGGCCCGTATCAACGGAGGGGCTGACAGGCCCGTATCAACGGAGGGGCTGACAGGCCCGTATCAACGGAGGGGCTGACAGGCCCGTATCAACGGAGAGGCTGACAGGCCCGTATCAACGGAGAGGTTGACAGGCCCATATTAATAGAGAGGCTGACAGGTCAGTAGCAGCTCCTCACCTGGCCAGAGAAGGTTGCCCCGTTCAGGGACCTGATGAAGTCATTGTACACCTGGTTGGCTCTCATGATGACGGTGGCCACAGCCTCCTGGTACTGGGGGGCGGAGGTGGCCAGCAGAGGCAGGGCAGCCAGGGGGATGTGGTCCTGACTGCTAGACAGACAGCTCTCATCATAACTGTATGGGCTGAGACTGAAGCCAGGGACACACACACAGGGGAAGGTTAGTAATAGTAGTAGGTTGTGTACACAATATCTACGGTTGTGTAGAGTGTGTGTGTCCCTCACTTGGTCACCAGGGAGAAGGCCTCAGCGCAGATGGCGGGACAGGGAACCAGACGGATGGCGATGCGGCCCAGCGCAGTGGGATAGTGCACGCGCATCACTGCGTCAAAGGCCGTGCTGATAGTGTTGATGTCGCCTTGCTTACTGGTCTGGTCCCCTCCGCCCGTGTCCAGGATGTTGCCCCCATGTAACACCAGGATCAGCACATGAATCTTAGAAGGCTGCAGACATTCCTGGGAGGACAGGTCCTATTATGGGGGAGGAAAGGAGGGGGAATGGATGGAGTGAATGGGAGGTAAAGAGAAAAGGCAGGATGAGGGACATTATGAGATCTGTTAAACTCAAGGGAAATGAAGCCATTCACCCATAGAACCATGCTTCTGGCTTGACTACTAAAGTCTCATGACCACTGACAACATGCTTCTTGACTTGCTCACAAAACCACACTGAGACAATAACAAGGCTTTGTGGTTGCACACACCTCTTTAGTATATAGCGAAACATCTCATTGTGTGTTCAGTTTGCACTTCCACTTCCTTCAGATATGAAACTCAGGAAGCGTATACAGTTTGTGATAACTACACCCTATCCAGCAACAGCATGCCTGTCCAGCTTTCCTCTTCAAACTCAGAGCATCATTAAGAGACGCTGGCCAACCTACACCCCAGCTGGTCACACTGCAAACGCTTCCAACTTTAGCCAACCACTACAACAACAAGAAAAACCAAGGGCAGAGACACATTTGTATACAAATACAAAACCACACTCACATAAAAAGGGAAAATGTAAATGTGATGTTTTTGTGTGTTCAAAAACTCACATTTTTCACAGAGGCTGTACACAATACACTCCACGGCACGGCTACAGTTCAGAGAATATTTCATAAGGGATAGGGGGTTTGAGGAGTAGAGGGGGTGGGCTAGGGAAAAGACAGGAGCAGGGCAGTTACTACTGGGTCTGTTAGGGTCTCTGTGGATCTACTCTGGCCCATAATGCAATGGGACAGGAAGTTTACTTACTGACTGGTGCTTGGTTACGGTGATGGTGGGAATGGTAGAGCTATAGGCTTGGCTGCTAACAGAGCCACGCATCTGAACACAAGAGGACAGAGAGTGCTTGAAGGAGTCCACCTCTCTCTGACTGCCACCACTAAAGCCCTACACAGAATATTCACTTCAACACCTACTGTTAGGCTTGAGCGCTTTAGTGGCTGGGTGACTGTGATTTAAGTTTCCCTTTAGCTCATACCTCCTGCATGTTTAATGTTGACATTTTGTCTGAATATGATCTCAGCCAGACCGCATCTACAGTTGAAGTCGGAAGTTTACATACAATTAGGTTGGAGTCATTCAAGCTCGTTTTTCAACCACTCCACATATTTTTTGTTAACAAACTATAGTTTTGGCAAGTCTGTTAGGACATCTACTTTGTGCATGACACAAGTAATTTTTCCAATAATTGTTTACAGACAGATTATTTAACTTATAATTCACTGTATCACAACTCCAGTGGTTCAGAAGTTTACATACACTAAGTTGACTGTGCCTTTTAACAGCTTGGAAAATACCAGAAAATGATGTCATGGCTTTAGAAGCTTCTGATAGGCTAATTGACATCATTTGAGTCAATTGGAGGTGTACCTGTGGATGTATTTCAAGGCCTACCTTCAAACACAGTGCCTCGTTGTTTGACATAATGGGAAAATCAAAAGAAATCATCTAAGACCTCAGGAAAAAAATTGTCGACCTCCACAAGTCTGGTTCATCCTTGGGAGCAATTTCCAAATGCCTGAAGGTACCACGTTCATCTGTATAAACAATAGTACGCAAGTATAAACACCATGGGACCACGCAGCCTTCATACTCAGAGCCTTCGACTCTGTCAATCACCACATCCTCATCTGCAAACTCGACAGCCTTGGTTTCTCAAATGATTGCCTCGCCTGGTTCACCAACTACTTCGCTGATAGAGTTCAGTGTGTCAAATCGGAGGGTCTGCTGTCCGGACCTCTGGCATTCTCTATGGGGGTGCCACAGGGTTAAATTCTTGGACCGACTCTCTTCTCTGTATACATCAATGAGGTCGCTCTTGCTGCTGGTGAGTCTCTGATCCACCTCTACGCAGACGACACCATTCTGTATACTTCTGGCCCTTCTTTGGGCACTGTTAACAACCCTCCAGGCAAGCTTCAATGCCATACAACTCTCCTTCCGTGGCCTCCAATTGCTCTTAAATACAAGTAAAACTAAATGCATGCTCTTCAACCGATCGCTACCTGCACCTACCCGCCTGTCCAACATCACTACTCTGGACGGCTCTGACTTAGAATATGTGGACAACTACAAATACTTAGGTGTCTGGTTAGACTGTAAACTCTCCTTCCAGACCCATATCAAACATCTCCAATCCAAAGTTAAATCTAGAATTGGCTTCCTATTTCGCAACAAAGCATCCTTCACTCATGCTGCCAAACATACCCTTGTAAAACTTACCATCCTACCAATCCTCGACTTTGGCGACGTCATTTACAAAATAGCCTCCAATACCCTACTCAACAAATTGGATGCAGTCTATCACAGTGCAATCCGTTTTGTCACCAAAGCCCCATATACACTACCCACCATTGCGACCTGTACGCTCTCGTTGGCTGGCCCTCGCTTCATACTCGTTGCCAAACCCACTGGCTCCATGTCATCTACAAGACCCTGCTAGGTAAAGTCCCCCCTTATCTCAGCTCGCTGGTCAACATAGCATCTCCCACCTGTAGCACACGCTCCAGCAGGTATATCTCTCTAGTCACCCCCAAAACCAATTCTTTCTTTGGCCGCCTCTCCTTCCAGTTCTCTCCTGCCAATGACTGGAACGAACTACTAGCTTTAAGCACCAACTGTCAGAGCAGCTCAAAGATTACTGCACCTGTACATAGCCCACCTATAATTTAGCCCAAACAACTACCTCTTTCCCTACTGTATTTAATTAATTTATTTAGCTCCTTTGCACCCCATTATTTTTATTTCTACTTTGCACATTCTTCCATTGCAAATCTACCATTCCAGTGTTTTACTTGCTATATTGTATTTACTTTGCCACCATGGCTTTTTTTTGCCTTTACCTCCCTTATCTCACCTCATTTGCTCACATCGTATATAGACTTGTTTATACTGTATTATTGACTGCATGTTTGTTTTACTCCATGTGTAACTCTGTGTCGTTGTATGTGTCGAACTGCTTTGCTTTATCTTGGCCAGGTCGCAATTGTGAATGAGAACTTGTTCTCAACTTGCCTACCTGGTTAAATAAAGGTGAAATAAAATAAAAAAATAAAAAATACCACTCAGGAAGGAGAACCCTTCTGTCTCCTAGAGATGAATGTACTTTGGTGTGAAAAGTGCAAATCAATCCCAGAACAACAGCAAAGGACCATGTGAAGATGCTGGAGGAAACGGGTACAAAAGTATCTATAGCAACAGTAAAATGAGTCCTTTAAATCGACATAACCTGAAAGGTCGCTCAGCAAGGAAGAAGCCACTGCTCCAAAACCACCATAAAAAAGACAGATTATGGTTTGCAACTGCACATGGGGACAAAGATCGTACTTTTTGGAGAAATGTCCTCTGGTTTGATGAAACAAAAATAGAACTGTTTGGTCAACATGACCATCGTCATGTTTGGAAGAAAAAGGGGGAGGCTTGCAAGCGAAGAACTCCATCCCAACCTTGAAGCACGGGGGTCGCAGCATCATGTTGTGGGGGTGCTTTGCTGCAGGAGGGACTGGTGCACATCTTAAAATAGATGGCATCATGAGGAGGAAAATTAGGTGGATATATTGAAGCATCAGTCAGGAAGTTAAAGCTTGGTAGCAAATGTGTCTTCCAAATGGACAATGACCCCAAGCATACGTACAAAGTTGTGGCAAAATGGCTTAAGGACAACAAAGTCAAGGTATTGGAGTGTCCATCACAAAGCCCTGAACTCAATCCTATAGAAAATGTGTGGGCAGACCTGAAAAAGTGTGTGAGAGCAAGAAGGCCTACAAACCTGACTCAGTTACACAAGCTCTGTCAGGAGGAATGGGCAAATAATTCACCCAACTTCTTGTGGGAAGCTTGTGGAAGGCTACCTGAAATGTTTTACCCAGGTTAAACAATTTAAAGGCAATGCTACCAAATACTAATTGAGTGTATGTAAACTTCTGACCCACTGGGAATGTGATGAAAGAAATAAAAGCTGAAATAAATCACTCTATTATTCTGACATTTCACTTTCTTAAAATAAAAGTGGTTATTCAAACTGACAGGGAATTTTTACTAGGATTAAATGTCAGGAATTGTGAAAAATTGAGTTTAAATGTATTTGGCTAAGGTGTATGTAAACTTCCGACTTCAACTGTACGTAACATGTTACGAATTTTGGGTCTGGCTGTCATGGTGTTGTTGGTATACCAATGTTCAATTGAAAAGCACTTCACCCTCCCAAGTACCTACCTCATCTAGTCTCTCCTCGCTGGCTGCCCTCTCATAGTCCCCTGCCATATCCTTGTACAGCTCTCCTGCAGAAACATCCAGAGACGCACTTTAACGTCGAGAATCAGAGTAATATAACACTGTCGGTAAAAAAAGACCCTGACACAAACTCAATCTCCTCTGTCTCGCCTATCTCCCATAATACAACACATAGGGTTCATCTCCATACCAGGGTTGTCTTCTGCGTCAGCCGCCTCAATCTTGTCCATGAGGTCATTGGAGTTCCACTTGGCGATCTCCTTGGGGAAAACCTGTTCATCATCTGACAAGTCCTCTGTGGGGAGAAGGGACAGGATTTGTTTTACCAGGTGTCCATATTACCAAGTATAACACCTGTTAAGTCAATGTGCCATTTTATCCCATCTACAATATATTCAGCAGTGGTGGAAAAAGTACCCAAATTTCATATTTGAGTAAAAGTAAAAGATAC
The DNA here is from genome assembly GCF_002021735.2 of Oncorhynchus kisutch. Taxonomy (NCBI): domain Eukaryota; kingdom Metazoa; phylum Chordata; class Actinopteri; order Salmoniformes; family Salmonidae; genus Oncorhynchus; species Oncorhynchus kisutch. The sequence goes on along the minus strand of NC_034176.2, from coordinate 30,220,814 downwards.
CTTAATAGAAAGTTACTCAAGTAAAAGTGATATTCACCCAGTAAAGTACTACTTGAGTAAAAGTTTTAAAGTATTTGGTTTTAAATATAAGAATCAAAAGTAAATGTAAATGCTAAACTATACTTAAGTATCAAAACTAAAACTAGAAATAATTTCAAATTCCTTATATAAAGCAAAGCTGACTGCACCATTTTCTTGTTTAAAAAATTTATGGATAGCCAGGGGCACACTCCAACACTCAGACATTATTTACAAAAGATGCATTTGTGTTTGTGAGTCCACCAGAACATAGGCAGGCAGTAGGGATGACCACGTGTTCTCCTGGTAAATGCGTGAATTTCACAATTTTCCTGTCTTGCTAAGCATTCAAAATGTAACGACTACTTTGGGTTGTCAGGGAAAATGTATGGAGTAAAAAGTACAATATTTTCTTTAGGAATGTAGTGAAGTAAAAGTTGTAAAAAACATAAATAGTAAAGTACAGATACCCCCCAAAACATAGTACTTCAGTAGTACTTTAAAGTAATTTTACTTAAGTACTTTACACCACTGATATTTAGGGCCCTGTTTTTCAAAAGTTATCTATCTGGATTTTGCCTATCAGATAGGATTAAATGCATAGAAATAGAATGAATAGAACGGGGGTGTCCCCATTCAAGTCAATGATTCATCCTTTCTTTTCATTATATTTCTATGCATTTAATCCTACCCTAGAGGCGAAATCCAGATAACATTTGAAAAACTGGGCACAGGTGACCAGTCACAGATCATTCTCAAACATTCTGTGACAAGGAACACAGAACTTTTGAGACATTTATATGTTCACAAATGTGAAAGGGGCTTCTGTGTACTGGCTGAGTACAGATAGATAAACATACAGTACACCCTGATCTCTACCATAGGATATTATGTGGCCATGTGGCCAATCATTGTAGATAAAAAAAATAATACTGATAAAGTAATTACTACCCTGAATTGGATGTGTTCCTTTAGAAACCATAGTGGTTTTGGAATAGCATAGCCTCCTCAATCAAATCACCAAGCCACTGGGATCTTTCAGTGAAATCACATTACACAACCTGTAGCCTATGCACGTCTGCTTTATCAAAAGGTCACCACTCAAAACTCCAAAACAATGTTTTGCTGGTCCTCAGTCGCACAGATCAGGGAGAAGCTCAGTCCAGGTAAAGAAGCCGAGCAGTATAAAAGTTGCTATATGAGCGGGAGCATTTATCAGAGTACGCTCAAACACTTTCCAGCGTGAATTTATTCAAATGATGCTACAGAGCAGTAGCATTCATGTGTCAAATTGGTTTAATCATTCCATGGTCTGAAATGCATGAATGAATACAGTGTAAGTACTGTGGCACTACGATGACAGAATGTTACAGCTATATGCCTACTATCAGACTTGATTCTGTTAATTTAATTACAAACATATTTATGCATATTGCATATGCCTGTATGTATGCTATTGTCATCCTTGTAATCTCTATAAATCGTGTCACCATCTGATCATGGTAATCTTAATCAACGGCTCATACAGAGACAAGGCATGGGTGTTCTCAGCTCTTATGATATGCTACTGTACTGCTCACAAGGAAAATGTAATGAGGAAAAGATTCCATGGAACCAATGTCAGTACTTACTGTCCTATTACATTACAAACCCCACCAAACTGCTGCTCTAGAAATCCTTGCTCATTATGGCAATGTTTTCAGAGTTCATTATTAAGGGATTAACTCATGAAGAGACCGAGTAGGGTTGCTTGTATAATAAATAGTTACAGTGAAGTATTATTTCATTATGTTTCAGCATTTAGTTTCCACATTTTAATTGATTTGAAATGAACCAATCAGGTGTCCAATGAAAAGTTGAAGATCCCCGGTAGCCACATACTGGGGTGTACATAATGGTATATACATACCACACTGTATGATGGTTAGTGGGAAAACAGATTAATCCAGGGATGAAACAACAATTTATATTCACCAGAAACAGCTACCATCTCATTGTGAACATAAATAAATGGCACAAACACCAAAAGCATACAGCTATATATATTTGAACATGCAGCTAAATGCACATTTACAATGCAGTTACTTCATGACATCTCATGAACAGTGTCAACAGTTGATACAGATTTAATCCACATTGTATCTATTTATTTAAATGATACTGATGCTTAGGAAACATGCATTGCTTTATTATTCTTATTCCATTACTTCCTACTTTATTATGTCATATACACAAATCTAAGTTAATCATGTTTCCACCCATACACCTACAGGTAATAGAACATCATTTGGTGGATTGACATGATGGGATGATTGACTCTCAACAGGCAATGTGTGGTGGATGTGATGAGCTTTACGAAGTACAGAATTAGTCTTTAAGAACGGTCTGATAAATGCAATAGGTAGGGCGTAAAGGTGTGTGTTGTGTGTCTAGGACGGCAGGGTGAGATAGTTTTGTCAATGGGAAACAGGTGAAGATAGAGGGTGATGATTTCAGCACTTCTTCAGGACAAGCCAAAACCCGGGGTTACTCCTCTCCTGGGCTCACCCAGCAGATGAACCGTGTAGTGTCGAGCTGCACCCACCTATTTCAACCGCAGGCCAAAAGCATGCTGGGTATCTGGGTAGCTTAAGAACTGATCTGTGTTGAAGAGACGCATGCAGAGTCAAAGGAGGAAGCAACAGTAGGGTTACGGGAATGGAACACACTACTAGTGTTGTCTACTGTAACCTACTCTAGGACTCTAAAAGGTCTATATCGAAATGGTGGTTTTACCGTGAGCATCAAAGAACTCCTCTTCTGAGCTGTCCTCGGAGTCTCGTGCTATGCTCTGCATCCTCCATTCAGAGAGGCTGTGGCGTGATGGGCTCGCTGAAAACAGAGGGGAACAAACCGTACCGCTGTTATTTTCATTCAATTTTTCCCCCTTTTCGTGGTATCCAATTGTTAGTGGTTACTATCTTGTCTCATCGCTACAACTCCCGTACGGGCTCGGGAGAGACGAAGGTCGAAAGCCATGTGTCCTCCGAAACACAACCCAACCAAGCCGCACTGCTTCTTAACACAGCGCGCATCCAACCCAGAAGCCACCCGCACCAATGTGTTGGAGGGAACACCGTGCGTGCACCTGATGACCTTGGTTAGCATGCACTGCGCCAGGCCCGCCACAGGAGTCGCTTGTGCGCGATGAGACAAGGATATCCCTACCGGCCAAACCCTCCCTAACCCGGACGACGCTAAGCCAATTGCGCGTCAGAGCCTGTGCGCAATCCCAGAGTCTCTGGTGGTACAGCTAGTGCTGCGATGCCCTAGACCACTTTGCCACCCCGGGAGGTGTCTCTCTGACCTTACTGTACCTCTCTCTCTGACCTTACTGTACCTCTCTCTCTGACCTTACTGTGTACCTCTCTCTCTGACCTTACTGTGTATCTCTCTCTCTGACCTTACTGTGTATCTCTCTCTCTGACCTTACTGTGTATCTCTCTCTCTACGGTCTGTTCTCTCTCTCCCTCTCTGTCCCTCCTCTGACCACGGTCTGTTCTCTCTCTCTCTGTCCCTCCTCTGACCACGGTCTGTTCTCTCTCTCTCTCTGTCCCTCCTCTGACCACGGTCTGTTCTCTCTCTCTCTGTCCCTCCTCTGACCACGGTCTGTTCTCTCTCTCTCTGTCCCTCCTCTGACCACGGTCTTTTCTCTCTCTCTCTCTCTGTCCCTCCTCTGACCACGGTCTTTTCTCTCTCTCTCTCTCTGTCCCTCCTCTGACCACGGTCTTTTCTCTCTCTCTCTCTGTCCCTCCTCTGACCACGGTCTTTTTTTTTTCTCTCTCTCTCTCTCTCTCTGTCCCTCCTCTGACCACGGTCTGTTCTCTCTCTCTCTCTCTGTCCCTCCTCTGACCACGGTCTGTTCTCTCTCTCTCTGTCCCTCCTCTGACCACGGTCTGTTCTCTCTCTCTCTGTCCCTCCTCTGACCACGGTCTTTTCTCTCTCTCTCTCTCTGTCCCTCCTCTGACCACGGTCTTTTCTCTCTCTCTCTCTCTCTGTCCCTCCTCTGACCACGGTCTTTTCTCTCTCTCTCTCTGTCCCTCCTCTGACCACGGTCTTTTTTTTTTCTCTCTCTCTCTCTCTCTCTCTCTCTCTGTCCCTCCTCTGACCACGGTCTTTTCTCTCTCTCTCTCTGTCCCTCCTCTGACCACGGTCTTTTCTCTCTCTCTCTCTGTCCCTCCTCTGACCACGGTCTTTTTTTCTCTCTCTCTCTCTCTCTCTCTCTCTCTCTCTCTCTCTCTCTCTCTCTCTCTCTCTCTCTCTCTCTCTCTCTCTCTCTCTCTCTCTCTCTCTCTCTCTCTCTCTCTCTCTCTCTCTCTCTCTCTCTCTCTCTCTCTCTCTCTCTCTCTCTCTCTCTCTCTCTCTCTCTCTCTCTCTCTCTCTCTCTCTCTCTCTCTCTCTCTCTCTCTCTCTCTCTCTCTCTCTCTCTCTCTCTCTCTCTCTCTCTCTCTCTCTCTCTCTCTCTCTCTCATCACAGATCAATTGCTCAGTGGTCAGGAGGGGGTGTGAAGAGTAGAGTCCAACATAACACAGACACACTGACAGTCAATTAGCACACAGAAATATCTCTTTGAAAGCCTGGCTGGCCCATGCTGGATGCTCATGGGCTAGGGAGCGCAGCTGTGCCTGTCAGCCCAGAGAGGGGAGCAGCAGAGGTGGCACGGAGGGTCAGTGTGAAGAGAGTCAGCCTCCTCTAGCCTGTGATGTCAATACTGCTGCTATAAATAGCCCAGGAGAGTGCAGTAGAGGGGGATAATAGTAGTAATGGGGGGAAAATGTCTATACAGTTACATATCAGGGATTATCTTTGACGATATATCGTAACTTATTGACAAAAACGCAATATTATTTTTGCGCTAGCTGGGTGTACCTGCACCAAAACTTGTTCTCATGGTTCTCTCTTGTACTTCTGCAGCAGACACATAGTGAACAATGTGTTTGGAACATCACAGTACCAAATAGCAATACATATCGTGCCGGCACCGAAGTATCGTGATAATATCGCATTCCCAGCCCTAGGTAATAAGGGGTGAAATGAGGCTGACTGGCAGAGAGAGAGGCTCCAGGTGGCAGGCAGGATTCTGACTGGTGCTTAAAGGTGGGGATGTGGGTTGTACTGTCTGTAGGAGAGGGGTTTGTCCTGTATATTGAACAGGCAGGTATGCAAAATCTGGATAAAGCAGGGACAGTAGTTGTGTAGATACAGCACCTAGATACATACTCAATAACACATGATGTCTGTACACCACCTGCTTGTTAAACAGTCCAATATCTCCACACGGATACAGATGATTGGGCTCAAACATCTCACCTCCTCTCTTGGATGAGCGGGAGGATCTGGAGGAGGTGGACCACTGCTTGGTGAGCCCTGCTCGTTTTGTTTGGAGAGTGTCTCCCCCGCCCCCTGCACTGACCACCTCAGTTTCTAAGGAGCTAATGGTATCTTTGGCCTCCTGGTTCTTGTCTGGGGATGAAGCAGCACCATTGGCCTCGGTGGCCTCCTCTGCCTGGCTGAACTGGGCCATCTTCTGGGCCAGGGCCAGCTGGGTCTCAAGCTCCAGCTGTCTGATGTCTTCAATGGTCAGGCCGTACCACTCATCCTGCCAGCACCAGGCCTGCCGGTGGGCCCGCACCATCACCTTCCTCAGCCCTGAGGAAGGGGAGGGGAGATTGTTTTAGACAGACAGCACTGGAAAACATCAGTGCATCCCACCTGGCAACCCCCTCCAACATATTGACACTATTTCAGCTGAAGTTTGCTAGCTAAACTAGTCAGCAGCAGCATGCCTGTAGTATGGAAACACTACTTCTCTTGGACCAAGCAGTCATATAGCCAGCACCGGGGAAGGGATATATTAAGGTATTGTTCATAGTACTCTTTCAACGCCTAATCGCATCTCATACGCACCTACATCATGGATGAAGCGCTCGATCTTGGACTGCATGCCCCAGTAGCGGAACTCCACCTTGCACAGTTTGTAAGCACACATGATGGGCGTCTTCCCCGGGTTGTTGTTGTACTCCTCGATCCAGTCCTCCTGCAGAGGGCCTCTCTTGGTCTTGTCTGACCTGTAGATCCGAGGGTCCTCCTCTTGCATGTACTCATGTGGGGGGATGGGATCTTTGACAATGTCGATGGGGTCTGCAAGAGAGTCTGATGTGAACAAGTGCTAAAAATAACATGTACATATGAGCAGGTGGGTTGTTGGGGTGTCCACATTTTCCTACATAACATAGCCAGTCGTTTATGGCTGTTGGTCGAAACAAAATTGTTTAACAACCAAGTTATTTTGACACGTTAATTAAATCTAGGACACTTAATAGTACACACTGGATTTGGTATTTCTAAGACAAACGTTTTCTCTTTTCGGTCCACAACTGACGATGAACCAGGGTAAAAATGTCATTCATGACATCTCAGGAACACTGGCAATGAATTGTGTAAATTGGGTCACTGCATGCCCTCAAACCATGAGCATCTGAGCAGCGTGACAGCCTCTCTGTTGCCGCCAACAACAACAGGAAAACAGCTGCAGTGGTAGCAAACGGCCACCAGTGGGCCTCTAGTCTACTGGCTGCTGTGTGAGCCCAGGAGCTTCCCTCTAACCCTTGTGGGGGTCATGCGTCAGGAAGCCCTCAATACTAATCATGACTATTTAAAACAAGACCAATTACATAGGTCTGTCATTTTGCAAGCTGTCCATTGTGAGGAAAAATCTTCACCTAACATTGCTGTCAATTTGGACACTATTGTCTGAGGCTATAGTGTCCTTCTAATCTCCCACTATTTGTCCCAGACTGGCACCACAGGTTCTTACCCAGAGTCCTTAGCCTCTTCTCGACTGGGGACATGTTGAAGACGTCTGGCTGGTTCCCTGTGTCTGGCTTGTAGTACGTCTCAATGTCAATGGAGAACTTCTCAACAAAGGGACATGTGTACCTGGAGGAGAAAGGACAGCAAGCTTAGAGGTTACAGTAATAAATAACCACAATATGTTGACCTGGACACACCATATACTCACAGGGAAATGACTGTTGGAAACATCTTGATGTCTCTGTTATTGAGTGGGTTCTTTGTTAAATGATGGGCAGGCCCAAAATATGCCTACATGGCAAGAGTTAGCTACTGCTGGTCTTTGTCTCTGTCTGTCACTCTCAATCTTTCTCACCCGCACTCTCTCTCTGCGTTTCTGTCTCCAGGCGAGGTGTAGAGGTGCTAGCCCTGCCCATCTCTCAGTCGTCTGCAGCAGAGCTGTCACTGCTTTGATAAATGTGTCAGCAGATGGCTCCAGTCTATCAGTACCTTGACAGTGTTTTCAAGGGGAGCTTTTCATTTCAGCAGCCTCACGCCTGCGGCTCTGCCCAGGCCCCAGACAGACAGACACTAAGACTGGGGGGGGGGTCATCAACTCTTATTGACAGGCTGGCTAGCAGAGCCGCTGACCTGAACACTGTCCATGTCTTGGTTGGCATGCTCAGCAGTGTTCTGACAACTGCTCTGGAAGATTTGCTTGGCTCTTTATTTGGCTCTTAGTAACAGTTTTTTCCTGAAGGGACAGATTGGATAAACAATCACTCCATTATGGATAAGGTTTGACGTTGAGTATACGCTTAAGGGAAACCGTCTCATCATACTGTACTGAAGGGGTTGCCGTCTCAACATGTTAAGCTTTTCCTGTGGAAGTGGGGGAGGCTCCCTGACTATATAGGGGTATAAGGGTAGTACTTCTCTGTGTGGGGTGTAAGGGTGGTATGCCTGTGTGCGTGGGGGTGTAAGGGTGGTACTCCTGTAGGTGGCAGTAGTCTCACACCTTGTGCGGGTGTAGGGGTAGGCGTTCCAGGACTCCTCCTCCACCCGGAGCGCTGCCTTGGGCAGGATGGAGCGGAACCAGCTGGGGATGTGCATGCCGATGTGGTAAACCTTGCGGGTGTACTGGCCGATTCCCCCTGGGCCGTCATCGTACGGCTTGTTCTCCAGGATCTCTACTCCGCTGCCCTCGCCACAGGTCTCATCCCGGCTCTTTTTCTGTTCAGATCACAATAGATTTTCAGTGAGGGGTTAGGTGAGGAAGCATAGGTCAAAAGGTCAAATGAGGACTGAAATCAGGTTAAACGAGGGAGGTCAGGAGAAGCACACTGCTGGAAAGACAACAACGAGTCAAGTGTGGCATCCCCCTAAACCCAAAACGATTCAACTGCTACAAATGTTGTTTTTATGAATCTAAAAAAAACACAGATGATGTGGTCATTTAGCTTCAACAGAATCGGTGAATCACCAAGACATGATGTTGCTTGAGTACTGGATTTCATTAGACTCAAGGCTGTTTCTAGTAGGTCTAGAACGCACCAGGTCTGTTATTTCACTTGTTACATAGGCGACACACAAAATGTTTTCTGCCATAAAACTAATGCTTGAACAAACTCTACCCTGCTGGTAAAGTTCCAGACAGCTGACAGTTGTAAACACACCATGACATGACTCATGTGTGGACAATAACCATTGCATCCAGGTATGACCTACACTGCTTAGTCAGCAGAGTTGGCCAGCCAGTTCAGTGACAAACACCTTTCCCATATTTACATTCCAGGTACACCACAGAAAGGGGGAGAGTGGGGGGCTGAAAGGAGACGTCATAGGGGACTAAATGGTTGGATGACTTTACTTCTCAAACATAACGCAGTGAGATCCACCAGGGAGAGGCTTCATGATGTAAACATGAGGGAAACAGGAGTGCTAAAGGTACACTAGGTAACAGAGTCCAAGTGCTGAGGACGCTGAAAACTTGAGGAGCAAAGGGCAAGGACTACAGTACAACATTTCCAGAGAGTCTGAGTTAATAATAGAGTCAACATGTAAATGTAATGCCTGAGCCACTTCTATTCTCCACTTTGAAACTCTGATACATGTATCTGATTAATTACAGACAGCATTACCGGCATGGAGAAGAAGAGCAGGATAGTGAAGGAGAGCAGGATAGTCAAGGAGAGCAGAGTAGTGAAGGAGCGCAGGCAGTAAATCAGTGGTATGGTGGGGAGATGAGCTGGTGAGTGAGGTGTCCAGCCCTCAAGCCCTCATTACCTCTGACAGGTCGTTCATTAGCCACCCACCCTGCTCTCAACAGCTCCACAGACACAGCTCCACAGACACAGCTCCACAGACACAGACTGAATAACTGCTCTTTCCATGACATAGACTAACCAGGTGAATCCAGGTGAAAGCTATGATCCTTTATTGATGTCACTTATTAAATCCACTTCAAATCAGTGTAGATGAAGGGGAGGAGACAGATTAAATAAGGATGTTTAAGCTTTGAGACAATTTAGACATGGACTATGTACAGTGGGGAGAACAAGTATTTGATACACTGCCGATTTTGCAGGTTTTCCTACTTACAAAGCATGTAGAGGTCTGTAATTTTTATCATAGGTACACTTCAACTGTGAGAGACGGAATCTATAACAAAAATACAGAAAATCACATTGTATGATTTTTAAGTAATTAATTTGCATTTTATTGCATGACATAAGTATTTGATACATCAGAAAAGCAGAACTTAATATTTGGTACAGAAACCTTTGTTTGCAATTACAGAGATCATACGTTTCCTGTAGTTCTTGACCAGGTTTGCACACACTGCAGCAGGGATTTTGGCCCACTCCTCCATACAGACCTTCTCCAGATCCTTCAGGTTTCGGGGCTGTCGCTGGGCAATACGGACGTTCAGCTCCCTCCAAAGATTTTCTATTGGGTTCAGTTCTGGAGACTGGCTAGGTCACTCCAGGACCTTGAGATGCTTCTTACGGAGCCACTCCTTAGTTACCCTGGCTGTGTGTTTCGGGTCGTTGTCATGCTGGAAGACCCAGCCACGACCCATCTTCAATGCTCTTACTGAGAGAAGGAGGTTGTTGGCCAAGATCTCGCGATACATGGCCCCATCCATCCTCCCTCAATACAATGCAGTCGTCCTGTCCCCGAAGAATGATATTTCCACCTCCATGCTTCACGGTTGGGATGGTGTTCTTGGGGTTGTACTCATCCTTCTTCTTCCTCCAAACACGACAAGTGGAGTTTAGACCAAAAAGCTCTATTTTTGTCTCATCAGACCACATGACCTTCTCTCATTCCTCCTCTGGATCATCCAGATGGTCATTGGCAAACTTCAGACGGGCCTGGACATGCGCTGGCTTGAGCAGGGGGAGCTTGCGTGCACTGCAGGATTTTAATCCATGATGGCGTAGTGTGTTACTAATGGTTTTCTTTGAGACTGTGGTCCCAGCTCTCTTCAGGTCATTGACCAGGTCCTGCCGTATAGTTCTGGGCTGATCCCTCACCTTCCTCATGATTATTGATGCCCCACGAGGTGAGATTTTGCATGGAGCCCCAAACCGAGGGTGATTGACTGTCATCTTGAACTTCTTCCATTTGCTAATAATTGCGCCAACAGTTGTTGCCTTCTCACCAAGCTGCTTGCCTATTGTCCTCCCAGCCTTGTGCAGGTTTATCCCTGATGTCCTTACACAGCTCTCTGGTCTTGGCCATTGTGAAGAGGTTGGAGTCTATTTGATTGAGTGTGTGGACAGGTGTCTTTTATACAGGTAATGAGTTCAAACAGGTGCAGTTAATACAGGTAATGAGTGGAGAACAGGAGAACTTCTTAAAGAAAAACTAACAGGTCTGTGAGAGCCGGAATTCTTACTGGTTGGTAGGTGATCAAATACTTATGTCATGCAATAAAATGCAAATTAATTACTTAAAAATCATACAATGTGATTTTCTGTATTTCTGTTTTAGATTCCGTCTCTCACAGTTGAAGTGTACCCATGATAAAAATTACAGACCTCTACATGCTTTGTAAGTAGGAAAATCGGCAAAATCGGCAGTGTATCAAATACTTGTTCTCCCCACAGTATGTGTGCCATTCAGAGGTTGACTGGGCAAGACAAAAGATTGAGGTGCCTTTGAACAGGGTTTCCATGGGTATCAAGACTGGCCCACCACCCAAAGGACATCCAGCCAACTGAGGTAAGCATTGGAGTCAACATCCCCGTGGAATGCAACTCAATATTAGGAAGGTGTTCATAATGTTTTGTACACTCAGTGTACACACACACACACACACACACACACACACACACACACACACACACACACACACACACACACACACACAGAGAGAGAAGCTCAAAAACACTACGCAGAGCATACAGTATAGGCCAATGTACGCACAGCTGCACACACACACACAGCCAGACGTTTACACAAACGGACATACTGTAGTGTGTATACACCCACACACACATGCAAGGCACTTCATTAGCCTGCTGACAGGTGCCTGTGGCCTGTGAGCCTGTGTGCCACTGGCAAGTATCAATCCTGCTCTCCTGCTAGAGGTTGGCTCTTGGTGCTCTGCATCTCACAAGAAACCATCAGGAAGATAACAAATCTGGCAGGTAGCCTAACGGTTAAGAGCGCTGGGCCAGTAACCGAAAGGTCTCTGGTTCGAAGCCGAATAGGTGAAAAATCTGTCGTTGTGCCCTTGAGTAAGGCACCTAACCCTAATTGCTCCTGTAAGTTGCTCTGGATAAGAGCGTCTGCTAAATGACTAAAATTGAAATATAAAAAGGAACCCATTAACCAGAAACAGGTTGAATCAACATGGGTTCTACATCATTTCAACTAAAATGTTCAATATGATGGTGTTGAATCAACATGGAAGACTGATTGGACTTGCAAAACATCATCAACGTAAGGGAATTGTCTTTTTTTCCCACCCAACCTTTTACCTTAATCCAATGACATGGTGAATCTTTTAGTTGATTTGATGTAGAATTCACATTAGTTGACAGTTCAACCAAATGTAAAAACTTGACATTGAACAGACGTCAGTGCCGAGTGGGAATAGGCCTAATGTTCTGGTTGGATCTGTGTGTCAACCATAAAGGGTCTCGAACAAAACTGCAACAAAGCAAAAGGAAGAGGAAGGGAATGCAGGCAGGGGTAATTCATTGCTATTTCAATGTCTTTCCTCATGGTTTTGACAGGCTTCCAGGAGTTAAACACAAACAGAAAGAGTAAGTAACGAATAATTACATTCAGGAAGGAAGGAAGCTACATTATATGAAGCTATTCAGGAAGGACTAAGTATAGAGGACAGTCTGTCATTAAACTATCTGTTGGTGCGGAGTGATTTGTGCTTTTTGAGGTAAGTTTCGGTATTTTTGATATATATATATTTTTTAACATTAAATGCACTTTGCATTACGTGGGTTGAATGCTGTAAAGACACAGGATAAAACTATTTTAAAAAGTCCCTGATGGTAGTGACTGCCCGTGACTGGTTATCAAAGTCCCTGATGGTAGTGACTGCCCATGGCTGGTTATCAAAGTCCCTGATGGTAGTGACTGCCCGTGACTGGTTATCAAAGTCCCTGATGGTAGTGACTGCCCGTGACTGGTTCTCAAAGTCCCTGATGGTAGTGACTGCCCGTGACTGGTTCTCAAAGTCCCTGATGGTAGTGACTGCCCGTGACTGGTTCTCAAAGTCCCTGATGGTAGTGACTGCCCGTGACTGGTTATCAAAGTCCCTGATGGTAGTGACTGCCCGTGACTGGTTATCAAAGTCCCTGATGGTAGTGACTGCCCGTGACTGGTTATCAAAGTCCCTGATGGTAGTGACTGCCCGTGACTGGTTATCAAAGTCCCTGATGGTAGTGACTGCCCATGGCTGGTTATCAAAGTCCCTGATGGTAGTGACTGCCCATGGCTGGTTATCAAAGTCCCTGATGGTAGTGACTGCCCATGGCTGGTTATCAAAGTCCCTGATGGTAGTGACTGCCCATGGCTGGTTATCAAAGTCCCTGATGGTAGTGACTGCCCATGGCTGGTTATCAAAGTCCCTGATGGTAGTGACTGCCCATGGCTGGTTATCAAAGTCCCTGATGGTAGTGACTGCCCATGGCTGGTTATCAAAGTCCCTGATGGTAGTGACTGCCCATGGCTGGTTATCAAAGTCCCTGATGGTAGTGACTGCCCATGACTGGTTATCAAAGTCCCTGATGGTAGTGACTGCCCATGGCTGGTTATCAAAGTCCCTGATGGTAGTGACTGCCCATGGCTGGTTATCCCTTCTTAAATCATCAGTTATTCATGTTACTGAAGGCCTACCTTGATATTGTATTTGTTGCATTTGATAACTTTATTATTTCATTCCAAGTCATCATCTCATCTCCATAGAGCTGCTGCCTATGCTGTCTGACAGAAATCACTATTTTTAGTAGTTCTTCAAAGTAAATAAAGCCTACTATTTTGACTGCTGAGTACCAATACCTTGCAAAGCAACTGCTCTCTACGTATCCCCTCTTGATCACGCATTCTTCTGCCTCTTATGTAGCAGGTGTAAAATAAACATAGGCCGGACATGTAGCCGCGGATTATGGATTATGGTCAGAGTAGGTAATGATCACGTTTTCTGTGCTAAACTATGTAGAACATTGGCCTGTTGTAAACTACAGCTCCCTACTACGTCGCACAGTTCGGGCATGATCGGATTTATCTCTACAGAAACTGCAGCCCAGCGTGCACATTGAACTCACAGAAGAAAATTAAATAATGGAATTCAAATATTTAACCGACATCAGTCAATTAGTTGTTTCAAAAACGAAAAATAACCGAAATGTTGGTTAAATCGCTCAACTCTGCTTTCTGTTCAGCTTCCTCACAACTACCTGGCTGGCTGTATTGACTGCAGGACAGCATTATATCCTGGTACATGCCATGTGGTATCAAATCAGGGAGACATATTTCCTGTTGAGAAGGTTCTCACTTTTCTGAAAGAGCAATATGATGGGTTCTGATTAAACGCGGGAGGGGGGGAGGAAGAGAGCGAGAGAGAGTGCCGACTTAATTTCACTTACACCCTGCATTTGTGATATCTTTGTAAATTTAAGTCGCGATAATGAATTCACAATTAACTATCAATTAAGGAGGCAGCGTGATTAGGTATGAAGATAAATGAGAGATGGCAGTGTGGAACATGGAGTCAGGAGGAGTATGGCCGGCTGGAGTGACAATACTCATACAGTACAGAGAAGAGTTTAAATTGTTCTGAGAGGCCCAGGCAGGCTTGAGCCACTATGCTTACACTGGGGATGAGTCAGGGACCAGCATGCTGCCTGGGGTTGCCCTAGCAACATAAACTAATGAAGACAGGGTATCCACACTCTCCCCAAAATATTTTACTTCTCTCCCCCTCATCCCGTTTTCCCCCCACTCTCCCCAATGTTTCTTCCCTCTTCTCTCCCCCTCATCCCCTGTTTTCCCCCCATTCTCCCCACTGTTTCTTCCCTCTTCTCTCCCCCTCATCCCGTTTTCCCTCCATTCTCCCCACTGTTTCTTCCCTCTTCTCTCCCCCTCATCCCCTGTTTTCCCCCCATTCTCCCCACTGTTTCTTCCCTCTTCTCTCCCCCTCATCCCCTGTTTTCCCCCCATTCTCCCCACTGTTTCTTCCCTCTTCTCTCCCCCTCATCCCCTGTTTTCCCCCCATTCTCCCCACTGTTTCTTCCCTCTCACGCCGTACTCTCTCTCTAACAAAACCTGACTGCCGGCACGCTGCTGATGTCATGGTTACCATGGTCACGGAAACTTCACACCAGCGAGAGAGCGAGGCAGCACAGAGAAGGCTGAGGTCAGGGGGACACGTAACTATGGGTCTCTGATCCAACCAGACAATTTAATGCCATCCCTCCTCCATCCCTTTCCTGCCTGCCTCAGATTGTTAACAACCCATCCATGTGGCTTACCTCTGTTCACTTTGCTGAGGTTTACAATGTGCTTACGGCACTGGCCCAGGATCAATGGCTCTGGAGCGCAACTCCATTTGTTAGAAATGACTGATCAGCCTGACTTCCTGCTAGTGTCAAAGCCCTTCCTCTGATAAAGTACAATGAAAACATGTCTAGTACAAGTCCACACACCTGGATCATGTAGAGCTGGGCGATGCGGTACTCGTCCACGCTCATTGGCATTGGGATCCGATACTCCTTGATCAGCATGGTGAGTCTGGGGTGGGGGGGAGAGGGGTCAGAAGGAGGGGTAGGGACAGAGGGAGGGGAGGGGGGCTTCTATGTGTGGCTCGTCAATTCACTGCTGGCGTCCTCATCGGTGGTGCCTGTGGACGAAAGGAGAGACATAATGGTAACATAGGTGAACAGTTAACAGCAACTGATGATCTTGTCCTGTGTGGCTCAGTTGGTAGAGCATGACGCTTGCAACACCAGGGTTGTGAGTTCAATTCCCACGGGAGACTAGTACGGAAAAGTATGAAAACGTATGCACTCACTACTGTCAGTCGCCCTGGATAAGAGTGTCTGCTACATTACTCAAATGTAAAATCAACAGATTCTAGGTGGTAGTTGGTCATAGAGTGGGTAAAGTTAGCCATCAGTGAGTCTTGAAAAACAGACCTCTTAAAACACACAAAGAAAAATAGGAACTTTCTCAAAGCAGATTCCACAGAATGATTCCACAAATAACACCATTCCGCATGCCTCAAGGCTACAACAGTGTGGCTGCAAAGAACAAAAGTTCAAAATCCTAACCAAAAATACCTGTATTCAAAAACAGTTCTTCGCTTTAGGCAGTGAAATCCCTCTATTTTCACAACTAAGGACATATAATGTCATTCTCAACTGGCTCACACCCAGATAGACAGAAATTGATGACAGGAAAGATGGAGTCTCCGGGGGTATTCGCCCAGTATGGAGTGGTGTTGTTCGCTCAGATCCACAGCTCCTTTCTCAGGGAGATTATAAACTCCACTCCATCCAACAGTAGTCTTCCTGCACGTCTCAGAACCCAGGAAGGCCCCCCCAACCCTAGGCTCAGTTCTTATATACCCCAGTCCAGAGCCAGCGGGCGGGGGCACGCACCTGACCGCCACACAGGACCAGAGTGTGGAGAACAGCCAAACCTCTAAACACCTCAGCACCACATGCCAAGAGCCAGCCTCTCTCCCAGACCTGTTGCTCGATCACATAGGGGGCTCATTCAGCATAAGAGGGATTACACCCGCTGGAAGTGGGGGGCATTGCATCATTTCCTCAGAGCCCCTTATGTATGCTGCTTAACAGTCATTACTATGTGGAATTATGCATATCATAATGTTATTTTTTAACAATGTGGCCAGCGACTGAGACAGAGTGTACTGTATCTAGCTGGACCCTTAGGGCAGAACAACACCTGATGACTACACAGAAACACAACACTGAGCTCTGGTCAAAACACAGTTCCTCATTCCAGGTCCTCACTGGCCTCGTGTCAATAATCCAACTGAATTGTAACTAAATTGTCTATATAATGCAATCACCGATCTGTATTATCATACCATACCATTATCATGTATTATCATACCCTCCAGTTAGTCTCCAGGATCTGTATTCACTGCCTTAGAGATTGTTTCCACTGATCCAATCCCTTTTCCCTATTCTCCTGAAGCCTAACCTTGGGAGAGCAGAGCACAGAGCAGAGTGCAGGCCTGACGCTGGCAGCCCATGGTCATCCACGAGTGATTAGCCCAGCATTGCATAACCATAGCAATCCCCCCAATAGCAGCAACTGTGGTCCTCTCTGGCTCTCAGCCATTCCATCTAATCATGCTAATATTCCCACTGCGTCACTCATCCACTGAACAAAGGCTGGCTTTGAGAGAGGCTCCTAGTGACGCCGCCTGCCACGCTCAGGTCCTCGACCTGTCGAGAGCCCCCCCCCCCCCCCCCCACTTAACCCGTTAAAGGTGAGTGACGCACCACTAGAATACAGAGGACACGGAGGGGACCCATCCAGGTCGACATAAACACTTCTACATCAACACTTAACAGTGATTGAGAGGCAGGCAACACTGGCTAACAGTGTGGGAGGGCTGTGCAGTTTTAAATCTCTTCCTCCTCCGCTATCTCCTTCTATTCTCCACACAGCGGCCTGCTCTAGATGGGACGACACATCCACAAAAGCAGAGCGGAACATCGTGCTCCGCTTAAAATAACCACTCTCCTGGGAAACACTGGCGATAAAAGTAGGCTAGAGAGGGCTACAGAGGAGGCAGGGGCACAGGAGGGAGCCCAGGGGGGTGCAGAAGGACATGCCCACGTTGTTTGGAGAAGAGATAACGTTACTGTAGATAGAGAATCGAATACAGACCACCACTCATCATGCTGACACGCCTGAAGCTGAACAGGTCATTTCAATGTAAAAGGACCCATGAGCCAAGTCCATAGGAGCACGTCAAATAAAAGCTAAGAGTATCTATATTTTTGATGATAAGGCATATATACTTTTTTCACCATTTTCTGTCCTTAATGTCAAGGACTAAGCAAAGGCTTTGATTTCAGGTCAAATGGATCAAAAAGGAATCTTAGAAAACATCTAGCCTTGATTTCAACATCCACCAAAGTCATTTTTTGGCACGTTCCACCCTGGCAGATGTAGAGTTTTGGTCCAGCCTGGTTTTGGTCCAGTTTGGCTCAATTCAGAAATTAATTGAGAATGCCTCAAATTCCATTTAAATTCTTGAATTTGAATTGAAAGAGTAAACAGGATACAGAATTGCAATTTAAATTTAATAAAATATAATTTAATTCGGTGAAATTTAATTGCAATGCCTCTATTTTATATTACGAGTAGTCTACACAAATATACACATTGCACATAAAACATAAATGTTGTTAAATACATGCATATAAAATATTGTTGAAACAATCAACTTAAACGGAATGATCAAAGAAAACAGAACTGCAAGCGAATATTTTAAGTTATTATATTTCATTAATCAGTTACATTTTGTTCAATATGAGAGGGATACTACATTTCCCAGAATGCATTTGTTTGACCCTCAAGTTGACCCTGTGGCCTTCAAAAAGAAGTCAAACTAAGAAAAGGGTTGGCGGAAATATCATTGGCTATTGAGGTTTAAAAGAACATTGTGTCCAGAGAAAAGCTATATATTCTTTGGTAACTGGAAGTGTGTCAGATTCTGTCAGATTCAATGAAATTCTCATGTTCTATGACTGAATGGAATTTACTTTGAATTACACAGAATTCAATTCTGATTAGTGTCACTCAAATTCTACATCCTGTGGGGTGTGGCCAATTTAATTCAAACTCATGAGTTGAATGGGAGTCAATTCCAAAATTGAGCAAACCCCGGTCCGGACTGTCCTTGATTTGGCACATACATAGACGTCCATGATTGATTCAGATTTGTCCTGGTCCGAACCAGACCTAATCTGAACCAATCATAGATGTCTGTTTCACAAGTAGAGTACAGTACTTCAGTAGAGTAGAGCACAGTACAGTAAAAAAAAGTTGAGCATATTATAGTTCAGTATAGTACACTAAAGTAGAGCACAGTAGAGTAAAAAGTTGAGTAGAACATAGTCCAGTACAGTCATGTACAGTAGAATAGAGTACACAGTAGAGCACACTAGTATGTACTGTATTGTACTGAACCACTCTACTGAACTCGACTGAACTACTGCTGTGCTGTATTATACTGTACTCGGAGTTCTACCATGCTGTACTTTGATGTTCTGATTACCCAAATATGTTCTTGTTTGGGGGTGGAGCTCATTAAAATAATAACCCGTGTGTAGAATACCAAAACATGCAAAGGAGGAGTATTCAGACCCCTGGACTTTTTCCACATTTTGTTAGGTTATAGTCTTGTTGTAATTTTTTAAAATTGAACCTTTCTTTAACTAGGCAAGTCAGTTATTATTTACAACGACGGCCTAGGAACAGTGGGTTAACTGCCTTGTTCAGGGGCAGAACGACAGATTCTTACCTTGTCAGCTCGGGGATTCAATCTAGCAACCTTTTGGTTACTGACCCAATGCTCTAACCACTAGGCTACCTGATCAATCTACAAACAATGCAAAGCAAAACCATTTTTAAAACTTTTTTTTGTGCTAATTTATCAAATAAATAAAAACTGAAATATTACATTTACATAAGTATTCAGACCCTTTACTCAGTACTTTGTTGCGTATGACACTACAAGCGTTGCACAGCTTAATTTATTTATTTATTTAAAAAATGTACCTTCTTTTCTCCCCAATTTCGTGGTATCCAATTGTTGTAAGTAATTACTATCTTGTCTCATCGCTACAACTCCCGTACGGGCTCGGGAGAGACCTCCGAAACAACCCAACCAAGCCGCACTGCTTCTAAACACAGCGCGCCTCCAACCCGGGAGCCAGCCGCACCAATGTGTCGGAGGAAAGACCGTGCACCTGGCTACCTTGGTTAGCACGCACTGCACCCGCCCCGCCACAAGAGTCGCTGGTGCGCGATGAGACAAGGATATCCCTACCGGCCAAACCCTCCCTAACCCGGACGACGCTAGGCCAATTGTGCGTCGCCCCACGGACCTCCCAGTCACGGCCGGCTGTGACAGAGCCTGGAGTCTCTGGTGGCACAGCTAGTGCTGCGATGCAGTGCCCAAGACCACTGCGCCACCTGGGAGGCCTCTGCACAGCTTTATTTGGAGAGTTTCTCCCATTCTTCTCTGCAGTTCCTCTAAAGCTCTGTCAGGTTGAATAGGGAGTTTTTCCTAGCCACCGTGCTTCTACACCTGCATTGCTTGCTGTTTGGGGTTTTAGCCTGGGTTTCTGTACAGCACTTTGAGATATCAGCTGATGTAAGAAGGGCTATAGAAATACATTTGATTGCTGAGGAAATTGTTTTATTTAATCCATTTTAGAATAAGGCTGCAACATCACAAAATATGTTCAACGTGTCAGAATACTTCCCGAAGGCACTGTATACCATTGTGTACCTATATAGGATATATCACCATGAAGAGAATGACATTCATATACATAATTATACATTTTTGTGTAGTACAGATCAGGAACCTATGATGAAATTCTGTTACCACAATTCTGGGTGTCAATCCACTTCACTTACGGTAGATCAATAACCAAAATATATTTTCTCTAAGTCAAGGTGACATGTCATAGCAGAAACCCTATTCTTTCTGCAGACATCTTTTAATCTTAATTCAGAGCAGATATTTAAGTTATTTGGAAAATGTGGTCACATAACAGAATTTAGGTAAAATCCCCCTCAGTTTAACAAACTTTGCATCTGCACAGTTCTTCTTCCAAAACTTTAAAATTAATGTTATTTGTTGGGCATTAAGTTTTAAAGTGAAAAATCTCAGCACTCATAAAAACAAAAAGTCTCAGTGCAATTCTGTTACTGTGGAATTGCCCAACACTACCTTTCAATCACCCTTTAGCCTGGTTCCACTATGCCAAAACACATGATCTAATCCCTGCAGCTTTGTAATATTGAGCATTGATGAGGAAACAAAAATTGTGAAATCAATTTTCACAACTCCATGCTCTAGTGCTCTTATAGTCAAACTCATAATGATGAAATGGTCCATTGCGACCAATGTCGGTCAACACAGCAGCAGCAGGACAGATTCAATTCAGGCACAAGCCAGGATAATGATTGGGGTGAGAGCCATTTAAGAGATTTAATTAAATAGCCTATAGCAAGGGAGGGTGCATACTGGTAAAAAAAAAAAAAAATATATATATATATATATATATATATATATATAGCTTCTGACTTCTGAAAATTAGACCTGGTCTCAATGAGCTACCCTGATTTAAAAAAATATATGTATTTTTTTTAAATCAGGGTAGCTCATTGAGACCAGGTCTAATTTTCAAATGAGGCAAATTCAACAAACATTCCAATAATTAAAAAAAACTACAGGTTACAATTTCTAAAAACTAAAATGTCAAAACAATACATTTTGATATTTAATCAAAACAAATGTATTCTCATTTAACAAATTCAAAATTAGACTCTAAATTGCCCTAGCGGCACCAGGGAATCAAGATGCAGGGAGTTCTGCAGGTTATTCCACAAATTGGGGTCATTAAAACTGAAGGCGGACTTGCAGTCCAGACCCAAGGAACCTCAAGAGTTGAACAGGTTTGGTAACTCATGTTTTCATACTTCAACAACAAAGTTAGGTAAGTCAGAAGCTTGTGTAGTAGAACTTTGTAAACAAAAATGGAATAGTTTAGGGATCTATGGGACTTTAATGTGGACCAGCCAACCTTTTGATACAGGATGCAGTGATGCTTATTAAAACTGTCCCCTATGATAAAGCAAAGGGCACTACGGTAGACGGCATCCAAAGGTTTCAGAGTCGTGGCTGCTGTATTCTGGTAAATGATGTCACCATAGTCAAGAACTGGCAGGAAGGTTGACTGTACAATCTGCTTCCTGCTGTTTAGAGGCAGAATAAGGCAGACACTGTTTAGATGTTATCTAGGGGAAGTGGAACAGGGGGAAATCTACACAGAGGAGAGTGTGTGAAAGATTAGGCTGAGTTTTAAACTCAAAGTAGACAGCCCTCGGCTCTAAACCCTCAGCCCTTGAATAACGTTTTACATCGTCACATCCGAGTGTACGTTGAATGTCCCTTGCCCAAGCTAGGGAGAGTGATGATCGCTGAGGCAACGTCCTTGAAGGTGACCTTAAAAACAACCAACCTAAAGCTATTAATGTAATGTTACCTAGTAAGCTAACATTTCTAGCTAGCACTCATGTCAGGTAGATAGCTACAGTTACCCATAGCTGGCTAGCTAGTTTTATAGTTTGGTAATTTATTCAAATTTATTCCAATGAATCTGGCAACGTTTTATAGTCTCATCGCTATGAGACTAAGCCAATGTCCAACACTAAAATCAATCAATCAATCAAATATATATATATATATATATATATATATATATTTGATTGATTGATTGATTGATTGATTTTAGTGTTGGACATTGGCTTAGTCTCATAGCGATGAGACTATAAAACGTTGCCAGATTCATTGGAATAAATTTATATATATAGTTTTTAGCACGCTAGCTTCATACTTTTTCTGACATTCCGAAAATGCAGCCCTTTTTATAAAATGTGACACTTCGCGGCCACCAGAGTTCGACATGTGACTACAGTTTGCATTGAATTGTGGGTCATATTAACCCCGCAAGTGACCAAAGTTGTTCACTCGCTCCCTCCAGCTAAATCGAGGGTTGAGGGGGCAACGTTATTGAATTGGACCTCCACTTAAGATGGCAATCAAACTGCATCCGGTTTCGATGGGGATTCACCTAAGGGAAAGTGGATGGGCAAGTGCAGAGGGGGTAAAAATAATGTGTTTGGGCTGCAGCCTAAGTATTTGAGTCACCACCCAAATGGACAAATTTAGGCCTACTTCTCTAGTGCTATTTGATGAAACACACCCTCTCACACCCACAGATGCTAATGCAGTCTTGAATACAGTAACACGCACACTGACAGAAACATACAGTATTCTGCCATGCTCAAAAACACACTGCTGACTGTTCAGCAGTCAAGACAGAGGAGAGGAAGGCCCCTGTGTCCTTGTCCCTACAGACCTCTGCAGTCAGAAAAAGTGAGTGAGTGATAAGGTATGAGAGAAAGAGAGATGGATAGAGAGATTCCGACACGCCGGTGCACTGTCACGGCGTGGCTCTGTCCAGGGGGACCTGATGGGAGCCTGTGGGGCAGCAATGATGATGCTGCAGAAAGGGATTGTGCTGACGCATGCAAATATAGCCCAGCCCGCCTCACTGTCTGCCACACAGCCATCAACATACAAGACTCATGAGCCTCTCGCTTCACCACTCAGAGATGGGGGAGAGGGAAGCCTCTCCTTCTCTATCATAGTTACTCTTCTGCTCCCTTCCCATCTCCTCCCTCTGTCAATGTCTCTTTCAATAATCTATTTAATGCGCTCTCTCAGTCTCTACCAAACTTTCAGAGCCTCCTGCAAAAGACGCACTCACAAACTAACACACCAGTAAGGTCAAACTCCTCTAAAACCTTTCTGTGCATTAAACAGACAGGCCAGATAGAGAGACTGGAGTAGGACTGTTGCGGTGACCGTATTACCGCCACACCAGCGGTCATGAAGACAGTCAAATTCCACGTTACTTTTTAGTCACGTAATTAGGCTCCTCCATGCTCTGATGCTGCTGATGTAGCCTACCAAACTTGCTAACTGCCTGGTACTCAAGCACTCGATTGTCCCTCTAATCACTCTGACATCAAAGCAAATGTAATCAAAAATCTAATCAAACACTTCCTGAGAGCCCATGAGCTCATGTTGTGCAACATTTCTATAGGCTATTCAATTGTGTGAGAAAACAGAGTGATGTCCTCTATTAAAAAGAGGAGGATCCATCAGCTTTCTATAAGTTAGGCCTACTATATTTATTTCTCAACTTTCCTAATATTAAGCACATTGCTTATCTTAACAAGAGTCTACCTGGATGGCATGAAAATGAACCACAGGAAAAGCATCCTCCATTCGCTATTTAAGTGCAGAGATGAGATGTATTTTTTCCCCTGCCCTTATTTTGGGACAGGTGCATGATAATGGTCCATCCTAAATATATACATATATTATTTAGTATATGTCAAGACTAGATTAAATCAAGAATAGTCTGATGGGTGACAATATTAGCCTATCACTTGTGAATGATCCCCAGCTTAATGCAAGAAACAATACCTTTTGTTTGTGACTCTTCATAATCATAGTCGCACACCTCATGTAGCCTAGCGAAATAGGCCTATATGTTTGATAAAAGGTTTGTATCACAACTAAAGTGGCCAAATAACTTCTTAAAATGAAGCACATTCATCTGCTTTACAACGAGTGTAGAGCCTAACTGGCATACTGAGCGTGAACTTCAAGTTTGGAAAATATAGTTTTCACCATAAAATAATTACATGTATAATCGCATTTGTGGTCACTTTTGATAATGCTGTTTTCCCACTAATGGAACATTCGCGCTTAAAGCCTACTGCCGTGTGAGCATTGCTACGCTTATTATGTGAAGAATTAGCATAGTTTACCAACATTTAAAAGCTAAACGTTTGGAGCTGTTGCATCAGCCTCGTTGCTTTTCAACTTTTTTTATGCTAGTGGTTGTACTAATTTGGGATCTATCTATTCCACAACTGTCTCAGACCATGTTTGGGATATTTATTTCTTGCACAGAATAGGTCAACTTTTGTACTATGGGGGATAGTAGATTGGCATAGGTTAGTGCTTTTGCTGTTCGTTAGGCCTACTCATCTATTTGGCTGATGAAAAGTAAATGTGGACAGTTGTTCCAATATCTTCAATATGCACTTGTAGCCTGTGAGAAAGACCCAATCACTTGATGGAGAGCTGTGTGAGTGAGATGAGAGGTGCCGCCGGGAAATTTGAGGCATTATCAAGTGCTTCTCAAAATGTGAATGACAGACTGACGAAGTGTACAGCCGGCACAACAAAACCAAAGCAGAGCTCATGCCTTTCAAGCAACTTTTTTCAAATCAGAGTTGCATCGCGCAGCCTTACAATGTATTACAAATCTAAACATATAGCCAAACGTTTGTAGAACAACTAAAGTTACATAAATAACTCTAAATTAAGCATATAGGAGTACCTATTTCTTTGTTAACCGCTTAACACAGGATAGCCGCATGTGCTCACTCCCTCAAATCGTTTGGAGAAAATATCATTTCTATTTTATTCAGCTTTGTTCAATTGTATTCTTCATGCTATCAAAAAATATAAAATAATGCCACGGAATTGTAACCAAATCTTCTCTGCTAAATGAACAAGTAGCCCACAGCCATATGGTATAGCCAGATCAGGACCTAACAGAAGGACAACTCATGGTATGCTATTCTGTTATGAAATGGACTACATTTCCTTCATATCACGTTTCTTTAGACCTGTCTAAAATAACTAATGGATTTATTGTGAAGGTGTAGGCTATGTTACATGGTTTAATACTTTTAAAATGTAGATGTTCCAAAAGGTCTGCATCAGTGGCTTGTAGACTGTGTGGAAGCCAGGAGATGCTAAATGTGTTTGTTAATTAAAGGTCAAATACCGTGACAAGATTTGGTGACCGCCACAGCTCTAGTCTGGTGCACTGATGGTTGACACAGGTGCTTAAGGGAAACGGAGAGCAGCATCCTAGCAAACCTCCCCATCAAACAGGTAATTACTTCAATTACTCTTCAGTCTTTTTTCCTCAATCTTTTCTACTGAACAGTGTAAATCAGCACTGTTCCTCAACCGAACACCATACTCTTTCTAATAATGGCTTAGCAGTTTTCCCAGATTGAGTGAAGCAAGTTTCCTGCAAGATGCTACACAGAAAATGCCATGACAGAAAACAACCGGTAATCTTTCAACAACTAGAATCAATTAACAATTATACAGATGCCGGTCACTCATGTACCACCAGCAACATTCACATAGACCGCTTGCACCACGCTTTGCCTAGAAAAAAAGACAGCCCCCTCTCATACATGCACACTAAGTCTAAAAATAGAATGGACACAATAATCCAAGTATATGCAAGCGAGCAGAGCGCTTGACGCTGTACGTTTATAAACTCAGCAAAAAATTCAACAGCGCTTTTTCAGGACCCTGTCTTTCAAAGATAATTCGTAAAAATACAAATAACTTCACAGATCTTTATTGTAAAGGGTTTAAACACTGTTTCCCATGCTTGTTCAATGAACCATAAACAAGTAATGAACATGCACCTGTGGAACAGTCATTAAGACACTAACAGCTTACAGATGACAGGCAATTAAGGTCACAGTTATGAATACATAGGACACACACTTCTACGGACTCTGAAAAACACCAAAAGAAAGATGCCCAGGGTCACTGCTCATCTGCATAAACGTGCCTTAGGCATGCTTCAAGGAGGCATGAGGACTGCAGATGTGGCCAGGGCAATACATTGCAATGTCTGTACTGTGAGACGCCTAAGACGGCGCTACAGGAAGACAGGATGGACAGCTGATTGTTCACAGTGGCGGACCACGTGTAACATCTGCACAGGCAACAACAACTGCCGAAGTTACACCAGGAACGCACAATCCCTCCATCAGTTTTCAGACTGCCTGCAATAGGCTGAGAGAGGCTGGACTGAGGGCTTGTAGGCCTGTTGTAAGGCAGGTCCTCACCAGACATCACCGGCAACAACGTCGCCTATGGGCACAAACCCACTGTCGCTGGACCAGACAGGACTGGCAAAAAATTCTACCCCCTTGGTAGTGACGCAATAGCAGCACACAGCGACCCCACAGCACTTATCTGGTGGGCTGAGGATTCTCTACTAAAACTAGTCTACTGAACCAATGTGGATGGGTGTTATCTGAAGGGTTTCTCAGGGGTTTATAAATAAAGTTATTTGAATTCTATTGAATTGAATAGCGGTGGCCAGCAGCAAGGGAGTAAGATCTGGTGTAACATATTGATGTGTGCTGCACCCAGATCTCTCCCTGCTAACCCCTCTGTACTGCTAACTTGAAAATCCTCCATATGATTGCTTGAGCACAAGTTTGTGCCCTCACTTGCTCCCCTCTCAGGTGGCACACTGACCTCTGCCTTGTGGATGGTGTTGCTGTAAGTCTGGCTAACCAAGACAGAGTATGAGCAGGACATCAAACAACCCTCCTCAAAACTCCTGACACTCTACTGACACAGCATCTTTTCCCCTGACATGACTGTGAAAATCGTGGACGATACTGCTGACTGTGAACACACCTTTCATCATTTTAGACATGGAAGAGCACAGGCTGCGTTTGCAATGAGACCGATTCCTCAATATCCGCTACTAGCCTGAGGAACCAGGTACCTAGGGAGGTCATTCAAAACTAGGGCTGTTACGGTGACCTTATTACCACCATACAGGAGTTATAACCACAGTCAAATACCACTTGATAGGTACTCAGCGCTCTATTGTCCCTCTAATCACTCGGACATTTGAAAATGCAATCGAAAATCAAATCAAAACACTTCATGACAGCCCTGGCATTCAGAGTTTGAGCAGAATAGGATCACCTGTTGCTCATAGCTGGATGATGCATGGAATGAAATAAGTGTTCCTATAAGCCCATGTTGCACAGCATTTTTATAGGCTATGCAATTGCGTGAGTAAGCAAGAGTTTTGATGGCAGGTCCTCGTATTCCCTCTGCAGCTTCCAACTGGAGAGGGTGTGACCACAGACAAGGCCTGGAGCAGGGCTGGTAGTCTCTTAGATGAGAGAGGTGTGTAGCGCCTCGCAGCGCCATGTTCCTCAGGTGCATGACGGCTTTGTGTGGCAGTGTAGGCTGAGGTGGGTGGTGACAGTCGTCTCTTCTTCGGAGCACCTCAACTATAGCAGGTCAGAAGGGCTAGCTGGAGCAGTCTGAGCAGTTGGCTTCTGAGCCCTTACCCGCTAGTTACTTAAGCAGACTCTACATTGGCATGACCCCACTAGTGGGGGTCCGGTAATAACCAGGCAGATGTGTCCACATCCAGACTTTTATTCTGTTAGTCACCACAACACAGTCGCACACACACATTTACATCAGAAGTGATCTTGTGGTTATTGCGAATGCATGCACACATTTTTCTAGAAAACACACTGAAAACTTGGTCCCCAGCCAAACTTCTGTCCTCATTGGCTGAAGACAATAACTACTCTGAGCTAGAGTGGGAGAGTCCAAATGTCCATCCGGGCACACCAATTGGCTGAAGCCAGAAGACAGACTGTGACAGCTGAGAAAGGGAGAAAACAGGACTGTGGGGAAAAACAGTTAACCCACTGTTCCTAGGCAGTCATTGAAAATAAGAATTTGGTCTTAACTGACTTGCTTGGTTAAATAAAAGTAAAATAAAATAAAGTGCACAGGCATGACCCTTCTTACAGTTTGTATCATAACTAAAGTGGCCTGTAGGCCAAAGACCCCTGGAACACGGTTGGAGAGCTCATAGCCTACAGAAGAGGGCTGTCATGGGCCTTTTACTTAAGAGTGGCTTCTGTCTGGCCACTCTACCATAAAGGCCTGATTGGTGGAGTGCTGCAGAGATGGTTGTACTTCTGGAAGGTTCTCCCATCTACACAGAGGAACTATAGAGCTCTGTCAGAGTGACCAACGGGTTCTTGGTCACCTCCCTGACCAAGGCCCTTCTCCCCCGATGGCTCAGTTTGGCCTGGCGGCCAGCTGTAGGGAGAGTCTTGGTGGTTCCAAACTTCTTCCATTTAAGAATGATTGTGTTCTTGTGGACCTTGATCAAGGATGATCAATGGAAACAGGATGCACCGGAGCACAATATTGAAACTCATAGCAAAGGGTCTGAATACTTACGTTTAAAAAAATTATTTAAAAAAAAATGTATTATACATTTGCTAACATTTCTAAAAACCTGTTTTCAATTTGTCATTATGGGTTACTGTGTGTAGACTGATGAGGAAACAAATGTATTCAGTACATTTCAGAATAAGGCAATAAGGTAACAAAATGTGGAAAAAGGGCAGGGGTCTGAATACTTTCCGAATGCACTGTATATCTAATGACCAATTTAAATTGAGAATAGTCCCATGGGTGCTAATATTATTAAGTGCTTGTCAAATTGTGAATGAGAGACTGATGAAGTGTGTGCAGCCTGTTCAAGAAACAGAGCAGCATTAGGCTATATGTTTTTTTATACACTAATGTTTGTCTCACAACTAATGCCCATGATTTTGGAATGAGATGTTCGACGAGCAGGTTGTCCACATATTTTTGGTCATGTAGTGTATGTATGTATAACTTTATGAGCTGGATTGACTGTCTTTGCAATTAATTTATTTTCTTTTGAGCTTGTTAGCATATTTAGCTAGCAGCTTCCATGGAATTTCACTATTACTAGTGCTAATTTTTGTTAGCATTCTGGTAATAGATGTCCAATGTGCTTTGAGTTTATGTACTAACCTGGTAATACCGTAAATCCCGGGATGAGAGAAGGACGCTATGACGATATGATACTGCCCAACCATAAATTGAACTTTCCATGGTTCCAGAGACGAAAGATGGCGCAGACGGAGACGGGCGACATCTTATGAGTTCCAACCCAATTTAGCTATATAGGGACTTTTATCTTGTTTATCTTA
Organism: Oncorhynchus kisutch; assembly: GCF_002021735.2. Taxonomy (NCBI): domain Eukaryota; kingdom Metazoa; phylum Chordata; class Actinopteri; order Salmoniformes; family Salmonidae; genus Oncorhynchus; species Oncorhynchus kisutch. Next base: position 30,191,725 of record NC_034176.2, on the reverse strand, counting down.
ACTTTTTTTGTACAGAATGCCAATACTATTATCACGTATGACCACCAAGCACTTCTGGATAACAGATCGACAGTTACTAACCTTGATTTCAACTTCAACTCAGCTGTTCATACCAGATCCTGTTCCTTGGATCCATGGGCTACCAAAACACGGCATACGTAAACGCTGGACATGACGTTGAGTCCTAGTGAAAATGAGGTGAAGAGAAAACCGAATGGTGCTCCCCTCTGTTCTATTAGCAAATGTCCAGAGACTTGAAAAGCTGCAATATTATATATGTCTTACTGAAACATGGCTGGATGATGATGCAATGCACATAGTACTCAGTGGATTATCCATGCAGTGGCAGGATAGGATGGCGGCTTTGGGGAAAACGAAAGGAGGCGGTGTGTTTTTTTCATAAATAACAACTGGTTTGCTGCTTCGAATGTGAAGAAAATCTCAAGCTCTTGCTCACCCGATGTAGAATACCTTATGGTAAACTGCAGATCTTTTTGTCTACCAACAGAGTTCTAATCTGTAATTATCATGGCGGTCTACATTCCTCCACAGGCCAACACCACTCTGGCACTCAACAAACTATATGGGGCCATAAACAAACAAAAAAACGCTCACCCAGAGGCAGCATTTCTGGTGGGTTGAGACATTAATGCTGCCCTACCGTCCTACCGCACTTATACCAACACGTCTCCTGCGCCACTAACCTCTAGACCACTTTTATTCTATCCACAGAAACGCCCTCCCTCATCCTCCCTTTGGCAAATCTGACCATGACTCCATTCTCCTGCTTCCCGTTTACAAACAAAAGCTCAAACAGGAAGTACCAGTGACGCGCTCAATACAGAAGTGTCCGGACGAAGCAGATGCGAGGCTACTGTTTTGCTAGTACAGACTGGGATGTGTGTTCCAGGATTCATCCGATAACATTGAGGAGTTTAATACAAGTCACAGGCTTCGTCAATAAGTGCATAGACTATGTCATCCCCACAGTGACTAGAAGAAGGCATCCCAACCAAAAACCATGGATTACAGGCAACATATGCGTGCTGGGCTAAAGGCTACCGTTTACAATGAACGGGACACGGACGCATACAAGAAATCCTGCTATAACCGCAGACGAAACATCCAACATGCATTAGGACAACATAGGAGGAAGGTAAAATCCTATTACACTGGCCAAGACACTGGTCATATGTGGTAGAGCTTGAAGACAATAATGAATTACAAAAGGGAAACCCAGCCATGAGCTGCCCAGTGACACAGAACTCCCAAATGAGCTAAATGCCTTCTATGCTCTCATCGAGGAATATAACACTATGTCTTGCATGAAAGCCCCTGCTTTTCCAGATGACTGTGTGATCTCTCTCTCCATGGCCGATGTGAGCAAAACGTTTAAACAGGTTAACAATCACAAGGCTACCGGGCACGTTCTCAAAGAAGATATTTTCAATCTCTCCTTGTCCCAGTCTGTAATGCCAACATTTTTCAAGCTGACTACCATTGTCTCTTTCCCCAAAAGCTCCAAGATAACCTGCCTAAATGCCCTGTAGCACTCACATCTGTAATAATGAAGCGCTTTGAAAGGTTGGCCATGACACACATCAACACCATCATCCCAGACCCACTCAAATTTGCATACTTCCCCAACAGATGACGTAATCTCAATTGCACATCACACTGCCCTCTCCCACCTGGACAAGAGGGGAAATAACTACAGCTCAGCGTTCAACACCATAGTCCCCTCCAAGCTCATCACCAAGCTAAGGACCCTGGGACTGAACCCCTTCCTCTGCTGGACATCCTGAAGGGTCAAGCCTCAGGTGGGGAATGTAGGCAACAATACCTTCCCCACGCTGACCCTCAAAACAGGGGGCCCTCAGGGGTGTGTCCCCTCCTGTACTCTCTGTTCACCCACGACTTCAACACCATCACGGGGGTGATCGGCCTGATCACTGATGGTGATGAGACAGCCTACAGGAAGGAGGTCAGAGACATAGCAGTGTGTTGCCAGGACAACAACCTCTCCCTCAATGTCAGTAAGACCAAGAAGCAGATCTTGGACCATAAGAGAAAGAGGGGAGAACACGCCCCTATCCATATCGACGAGGCTGTTGCGGAACAGGTTGAGAGCGTTAAGTTCCTTGGTGTCCACATCACTAAGGACTTAACATGGTCCACACACACCTGCACAGTAGTGAAGGTGTTGAAAAGTCACAAGGCTAAAAAGACGTGTCATGGGACCTCAGATCCTCAAAGTTATACAGCTGCACCATCAATAACATCTTGACTGGCTGCACCACTGCTTGGTATGGCAATTGCACAGCCCTTGACCGCAAAGCGCTAGAAAGGGTGGTGCGTACAGCCCAGTACATCACTGGGGCCTAGCTCCCTGCCATCCAGGACCTCTATATCAGGCAGTGTCAGAGGAAGGCCTGAAAAATTGCCAAATTGCCATTTATTCTTAACATCATCATCATCTAACCGGTTGCCTAGTCACTTTACCCTGTATCACGTACATATCTTCCTCAAGTACCTCGTTCCTCTGCACATTAATCTGGTACTGGTACTCCCTGTATAGAGCTCCATTCTTGTGTATTTTATTCCTCGTGTTGGTTACTACTTCATTTTTAAACTCTGCATCGTCAGGAAAGGTTGGTAAGCAAGCATTTCACTGTAAAGTCTACACCAGTTGTATTCGGCGCATGTGATAAATACAATTGGAGATCCTGGGCTTAAACCTCACATAACATGAAGCTTAGCACTACTGGAACCTGCAGGACAGGATCAGTAAACACACAAACATCTGTGCATCCTGACTGATGGGTAACAGCACACACACACAATCTTCCCGTTTAACACCTTCTACTACACCCCACTTATTTTTTCCAGGTAGTGCTCTGTGGCTATTCTGTGGTATTCAACTCCCACGGAGGAATATGCCTACTAGGGAAGGGCTATTCACGTAATAGCAGCAAAAGCTACGAGTAAAACAATCTAAACACTAACATTGACCTCTCTCTTCACATAATTTGTATCATAGTGAACACATTTACTGTACATGTAAACACATCTCACAAACAGGCAGTAGGAGCAGTGCGGAACAGCTGGTGCTGGCTGTCGTCACGGCGACATAAGGCATCAAAGCGGAATCCTGTGAGGGAGATGCTGAGTCACAGGAGGCATTTTACCCGTCTCTGTTAATAATGAAATATAACCCCGTTTCTGAGAGGGCGGCTACGAGGGGGAGTGGCTGGGGAGGGTTGTAATGGAAGAGATGGGAGGGTTCCCTCATGATGAACCAATAATAAAACCCATTTAAATACAATTGAAAAATGTTGGACCCTGGTCAGCCTAAAATACCACATATCACTTTCACACAGTCGCCTTGACGTTGCAGGAACAACGTTAGCCATGACAACCACTCCAAACACAGCTCAGTGTATAGTAAGAACCCCATAAATGGCTCTGCAGGCTTATCTCCCAATCCAGTTAAAATGTCAAAGGCTTAGGACAATAGTCTTGTCTGTGTGGCTAGTGGTAAGAATTGCCTAGCATTTCTACCCGCCTCCCATGACCAGATGGGAGGAAAACAGATGTGGACATACCATGACTGGAAAAAAACAAGTAGGAAAATGTATGAATATTGTTTAACAACCATGGCAGCCCAGGGGCCGGGCTCTTGCCATCCCCACTGGGCAGCCTCTTATGGTCCAGACAGTGTGCCATGGAGCAATCAGTCATCGCCTCCCCCTGACCTGTGCCCCTCCACAAGCTGAGCAGGAGGGATGCACAGCACAATCTGCCCTGTCCTCTACTCATCATTCCACTACGAGGAGAGTTAAAAATACTCTACACCCACCGAGCATCTCTTCCATCATATACCTCCTCCTCCAGCTGACCCTGGTTTAAGTCACAGAGAAAGAAACAGAGCTGGATTTTGATCCTCCTATAACTTCTTGATACTCCTATAACTTGGTGTACATGTTAAGCTACTGAAAGCTTCCATGATACGCAGCTCAAGTTGAGCAACAAGTAGGTTGTTAATTATCCACGACCGTGATCGCTCACTGCACATCAAATCCTGATGCTAAACCAGCTGTAGTACCCCAAACTCACCTTATTCTAATTAGTTAGATGAAGTACGGCTGTAAACATCAGGGGATGAAGAAGTAGAGGAGTGCAGGACTAAATTGTTTTACAATGGAGGAAGGGGATAACCACTGATGATTAGACCATTGTGATTAGTTATTGTGGACCACAGTTCCCAGCATCCAGGCTGCCAGGTCGTCATTGGTGTAGTGTATAGTAAACAGATGTTATAGTTAATTGATTACAGTGAGCTTTTTTGGCCCTCAGTTCATCCCTGCAAGTCCAATCAGACCAGGTCTCGTCCTGCTAATGGTTTCCCTGTACCCATGCCAAAGTTGTATTTTAGCCTGTAATTTAACATCCCCACTCTTCCTCATTCCTCTCCACAGGTAAAAGTTCCAAACATCTTCAAGTCATTTAGCAGTACATCATAGCAAAACAGAAAAGCAAAGCAACCGGCTCAGCAGTGTTAGACACCTCATAATGTGCTCACAATGGAGTTAAGCAAAACTCTTCAGGTTTGGGAGACCATTTCCATAGAATTACATATTAATTAATTAATGTCTCTTACTCCATAATTTAGACTTAAAAAACTAACTTACTGCCAAAAGGTGTGTGAATTACCATAGTTCATGTATTCATTGTTGCCTTGAGTTAAGGTCCTCTGCCACCTATAGCCTAATTCATGTTGTGAATGATATTGCTGCTGTGTCCTGGCAATCAAATCTACTAATATACAGACAATGTAGGAGGAGAGACAATGTGCATATTATGTGTGATTTTTGGCCAATGGTTTTTGAAGAGGCGGGAAGTATTGCTCTTCTCCTCTACATTGAGCCCCTAAACCCAGTCTATGCTCTCAGTCACTGCTTAAACTGGAGGTTACCATGGAGACATAGAAGGCTCTGTCATGATTGGCTGTTGGGATGCAGTCAGAGAGAGGAGAGTGGAGACCAGGCTCTGCCAGAGCTTCCTCCCTCTCTACCCTCTTACCAAAGCTTGTGACAAATAAAATGTTCTCTTTGATTTACCCCTCACTATATGTATTTCCACATTCGTCCTAATAGTTCATCAGTTCCATTTTTCCATGTTCTCCCACTTGTTTCCTTCCTCTCCCTCTTGTTACTATGTTGTGTAAATGTATACAGTGATTCTCACATTCCTCTATACTATGAAGCCAGTGTCTTGGTCTCACAGTGTAGTCCACATCATGTAAATCCACACAATGCAATTTCCCTCTGTGTGTTATAACATGGCAATAACTTCACAGATGTAACTATATGTGTAGGCCTATTTGCTGTACAAAATGAATAGAACATATTAAACCACTAGTCCAGGGGTTCTCAAAGTTCGGAGTTTATGTAACATATTAAACGAATTTCGGCCAAGGGATCTGTGGAATAAGTTGAGGGTGTAATACAATAGAATGTAATATTATGAATCTTTCTTCTTATGCAGCGTTCATGAGCTAGTCAGAACTATGAGAATTTCCTTCATGGCAAAATGTGTAGAATTGCAGGACATTGGCTTTAAAGCTGCAACAACAAAACATCTCTCTGCCCCATGACAAAATGTGTAGAACTGTAGGACATTAGCTTTAAAGCTGCAACAACAAAACATCTCTCTGCCCCATGACAAAATGTGTAGAACTGTAGGACATTAGCTTTAAAGCTGCAACAACAAAACATCTCTCTGCCCCATGACAAAATGTGTAGAACTGCAAGAAATTAGCTTTAAATCTGCTAAAATGTTCTCTCCGATGCCAAGAGATGAACCTTTAAAATGTTTCTTCCCAAGGCCTGGGACTTGGTTTGTCCAGACATGCACTGCCAAAATAATAGTATTACTCCTTATATGCTATTTTTATCTCACTCAGATGTTTTCTGATTATGAGAGGGTCCCTGATGAATTTTCAATCACAAAAGGGGTCCCTGGCCCCAAAAAGTTTGAGAACCCCGGGACTAGATGTACCGTGTGTCTCTCGTTGTGGAGAGATAGGCACTGTATGAGTCAGACGACTATGATGATCCCTAACGTGATTGATTTTATGGTGATTATGTAACTTGTTGGCAAGCATGTCCTGCCATCTCTGTCTGAAAATAGAAGTTATAATTGAATGTAGGCAAGTACTTACTTCAGGCAATATTTCAAGCAAATAGATCTCATCCACTGGTACACGTAGTAAGCACATAAACCCGATAGGTTATCCTTGACCACTTCACATTTCAGTCATTTAGCAGATGCTCTTATCCTGAGCAACTTACAGAAGCAATTAGGGTTAAGTGCCTTGCTCAAGGGCAAAGGCAGATTTGTCACCTAGTCGATTCGGGGATTCGAACCAGCAACATTTTGGTTACTGGCCCAATGTTCTTAACCGCTAGGCTACCTGCCACCCCACATGCTAAGCATACGCACAAACAGAGAAAGAAAAAAGCCTGTGATGGTGATGTAGACTCAAGGGGTAAAGTGAAGCGTTAGTTTGGCTGTCCTCCTGCAATGGGGACAGAGGGAGAGAACAAGAAAAAATACCTTTGTCTCAGATTATTCACTTTGAAATGTATGCCAAACAAAAACAATTGACTTCAAAGTTCAATAAACCATAAAACTCTATGCACAAGGACTACTTTGAAAAATGTAGACAGAACATTTGACAAAAATGTATTGGAAGAACTGTGCAGATGCAAAGTTTAACAGGATTACAGTTTTTTATGCCACGTTTTCCAAAAACTCTTAAATATCTGCTCCGAATTAAGATTCAAAGACATCTGCAGAAAGAATGGGATGTCAGCTATGACATGACACCTTGAGTTTGAAAAAGGTTATTTTTGGTTATTGAACTACAGTACGTGAAGTGGATTTAAAATCAGATAACGGAATTACATCATAGGTTCCTGATCTGCACTATACAGAAATGCCTAATTATGGATATGAATGTCATTCTCTTCATGGTGATGTATCCTGAATAGGTACAAAGGTAGAAATATGCAATATCTTTCTTTTGCATATTTGGGTATTCTACACAGTGGCTATTATTGTAATGAGCTCTGGACCAGACTAAATCTGAAACCTGAAACAATCATAGACATTGGTAATCTACTTTTCTGTACAGTAATCTACTTTTCTGTACAGTACAGTAATCTACTTTTCTGTACAGTAATCTACTTTTCTGTACAGTACAGTAATCTACTTTTCTGTACAGTACAGTAATCTACTTTTCTGTACAGTACAGTAATCTACTTTTCTGTACTGTAATCTACTTTTCTGTACTGTAATCTACTTTTCTGTACAGTAATCTACTTTTCTGTACAGTACAGTAATCTACTTTTCTGTACAGTACAGTAATCTACTTTTCTGTACAGTACAGTAATCTACTTTTCTGTACAGTAATCTACTTTTCTGTACAGTAATCTACTTTTCTGTACAGTAATCTACTTTTCTGTACTGTAATCTTCTATTGTGCTATCCAAACATGTGAAACATAGAAGTCTATGACTGGTTCAGATTTGGTCCGGCCTGGCCTCCCGAGTGGCGCAGTGGTCTAAGGCACTGCATCGCAGTCCTAGCTGTGCCACTAGAGATTCTTTGTTCGAGTCCAGACTCGGTCAGAGCCAGCTGTGACCGGGAGACCCATGGGTCAGCGCACAATTGGCCCAGCGTCGTCCGGGTTAGGAGAGGGCTTGGCCGGCAGGGATGTACTCGCTGTGGCGGGCTGGGCTCCTGTGGCGGGCCGGGCGCAGTGCACGCTGACACAGTCGCCAGGTGTACGGTGTTTCCTCCGACACATTGGTGCGGCTGGCTTCCGGGTTAAGCAAGAAGCATTTTGGCTTGGTTGTGTTTCGGAAGACGCACAGCTCTCGACCTCCGCCTCTCCCGAGTCTGTATGGGAGTTGCAGGATAGGTGTCAGTAAGAGCCGGGAAAGGTGACATTAATTAATTAATGTGAGTGAGAGTGAGAGTGAGAGTGAGAGTGAGAGAGAGAGTGAGAGAGTCCAGACTGTTTTAACAGTTACCGATTTGGTAACAGAATTACGAGTTTTAATCACTTAAATTCATAAACAAACTTGGTATCAATAAAAACACTAACTAAATTGGTAGGTCTAACTTTACTTGTTACTTCTGTGAACTTTCATTATCCTCCCTCCTGAGGGAGAGAAATTAGAAAATATCTTAAAGATGTGGGTTTTTGGTAATGGAATTACAAGACACAAGGCAATGTTTCTTACATTTATAGAAGGCAAAAAATCTCTCCAAAACTAAATACAAAAGTATTGATATTAGTTGCAGGGGTCTTCAACATGATTTGCATTGACCCCCTTTTTTACACTGCTGCTACTCGCTGTTTATTATCTATGCATAATGACTAATCCTAAACTCAGCAAAAATAGAAATGTCCTCTCACTGTCAACTGCGTTTATTTTCAGCAAACTTAACATGTGTAAATATTTGTATGAACATAAGATTCAACAACAGAAATAAACTGAACAAGTTTCACAGACAAATGGGGCGGGGGGGGGTCAAAATCAAAAGTAACAGTCAGTTTCTGGTGTGGCCACCAGCTGCATTAAGTACTGCAGTGCATCTCCTCCTCATGGACTGCACCAGATTTGCCAGTTCTTGCTGTGAGATGTCACCCCACTCTTCCACCAAGGCACCTACAAGTTCCCGGACATTTCTGGGGGGAATGGCCCTAGCCCTCACACTCCGATACAACAGGTCCCAGACGTGCTCAATAGGATTAAGATCCTGGCTCTTCGTTGGTCATGGCAGAACACTGACATTCCTGTCTTGCATTAAATCACAGATTTAAGCACAGAACTTGCAGTATGGCATTGTCATGCTGGAGGGTCATGTCAGGATGAGCCTGCAGGAAGGGTACCACATGAGGGAGGATGTCTTCCCTGTAACGCACAGCGTTACGATTGCCTGCAATGACAACTAGCTCAGTCCGATGATGCTGTGACACACCGCCCCAGACCATGACGGACCCTCCACCTCGATCCCGCTCCAGAGTACAGGCCTGGGTGTAACGCTCATTCCTTAGACGATAAACGTGAAACCAACCATCACCCCTGGTGAGACAAAACCGTGACATCAGTGAAAAGCACTTTTTGCCAGTCCTGTCTGGTCCAGCGACGGTGGGTTTGTGCCCATAGGTGACGTCGTTGCCGGTGATGTCTGGTGAGGACCTGCCTTACAACAGGAATACAAGCCCTCAGTCCAGCCTCTCGCAGCCTATTGCGGACAGTCTGTTCAGCTGTTCGTCCTGTAATGCTGTCTTGGGCGTCTCACAGTAAGGACATTGCAATTTATTGCCCTGGCCACATCTGCAGTCCTCATGCCTCCTTGCAGCATGCCTAAGGCACGTTCACGCAGATGAGCAGGGACCCTGGGCATCTTTCTTTTGGTGTTTTTCCAGAGTCCGTAGAAAGGCCTCTTTAGTGTCCTATGTATTCGTAACTGTGACCTTAATTGCCTACCGTCTGTAAGCGTCTTAATGACCATTCCACAGGTGCATGTTCATGAATTGTTTATGGTTCATTGAACAAGCATGGGAAACAGTGTTTAAACCCTTTACGATGAAGATCTGTAAAGTTATTTGGATTTTTACAAATTGTCTTTGAAAGACAGGGTCCTGAAAAAGGGACATTTCTTTTTTTGCAAGTAAGCATTTCACGGTAAGGTTGTATTCAGCGCATGTGACAAATAAAATTTTATTTTATTTCATTATCGTGTGTTGATGTATTTCCAATATCATTTTAAGACTTTTTCTCGTAGACGTTGTGTAAGACCCCTTTTCCATCCGTTTGACCAGAAATCAAAGCCTTTGCTTATTCCTAATTGTTAGGATGGAAAACAGTTGAAATGTGTATATGCCTTAATTGATCAAAAATAGACTCTTGGCTTTCATTTGACACCCAATTTTTATATGCTCCTAAGAACTTCACGATGGTGCTCATGAGTCTTTTTAGATGGAAATGCCAGAGAAATCAATAGAATATAACGAGAAAGAGAGAGCAGATAAAAGAAAGTAATGAAACAGATAAGGGGAGAAAGAGGAGAGAGGAAGGGAGAGAAGGAGAAAGACAGGAGAGCACATCTTGCCGTGACGCCAAGACCTCCGTCAGAGAAAAAGAGAGAGCAAGGGGTGGGTGAGGAGGGTGGATGCTGGTTTATTTATAGAGATGAGAGATGCCTCTTTTACTTCTTCATTTATAAATTACAGCAGTAAATCAGCCCTCATCCTGAGGGATTTGAGTTCGGAGCTCCCTACAGTGTGCCACTATTCAGGGCTATTTAAAAACGCTGCTCCACTCACTGGGCTCCCAGGCTCTGGAGCGGCATGGAGCGGCATAGCTGCACCAAAACACAGCAGCAGCACCACAACAACCCACTGGCCACTTATGCAACAGGCTAACACACTCCTCCATCCAATTAAAACTCAACCAAGGAACAGCACACAGAATGAGTGCTCATCTCCACAACACACAGAATGAGACGGAGTGCTCATCTCTACACAACACACAGAATGAGTGCTCATCTCTACACAACACACAGAATGAGAATGAGTGCTCATCTCTACACAACACACAGAATGATAATGAGTGCTCATCTCTACACAACACACAGAATGATAATGAGTGCTCATCTCTACACAACACACAGAATGATAATGAGTGCTCATCTCTACACAACACACAGAATGAGAATGAGTGCTCATCTCTACCTGGGTATTTTTGGTCTCCTCAGGAGATGAGCAAAGCAATTTCTTGACATAGAAACGAGGGATGCACCGATATGACATTTTTGGCCGATACTCAATCCTTTCCTTGTAATTTAGCAGCCTTTTAAGCAATATAGTACAGTTAAATATTTGAAACACACACACACACACACTGACCAAAAAGTTGTTTTGTTGCCATGTACGTATGTCCCCACTACCAGTAAAACATAATCAAAACCTATTTCATTCACTTATTTGCTGTGCTGTTTCATTGTTCATTTGTTCAGTCGTTTCATTCTTAACCAGGATTTTATCATACATGTCAAGTCGTGAAGTTTCAGCTCTGTCCGTCCGTGTCCTCGTTGTGGGTCCTCTTCCACGGTGCGCACTGTCACTGTCCGTTTCCATCTTGTCCAGCTGTGTCTAACATTTCACGTAAACCCTGTTTCATGCAGGCAGCTGTATGCTGTGAGTGTTTAAAATGACCCACTACCTTCCTACCTGTTGCCACTGTCCGATATGCTGCGTTGGGCCAAAACACCTTCGTTCACAGCCAGTTGCAGCGTGTGCCATGCATGGCAAACTGGCGACTCCGCATTCTTCCAAAGCCTGTCATGTTACGTGCATTATCACGTAGCACATCGTGTACTTTGTTCTTGGGGATTTTCCAAGTTTCAAACATGTTCTGAAATGCCATTGAAATGGCAGCAGCAGTATGAGAACCAGCACATTCTTGAGCAATACGGCTTTCCTCAGTACGAAATCCTCGTCAACGCACTGTGAGGTCAGACTCAGCATGCTCATGGGGCTGACGTCGCTGGTTCAAATGTCAGTCGTGAAGCTAATAGCAGTGATGCCCATAGCAAGTAGCTCATGGTTGTGCATTTCAACAATACTGTGTAACTCCGGTAGGGAAACATCTGAAAACTAGCGCCTTGGTAGTGTGTACCAGGGCTCGAGGTGCTCGACGAGTCGGCGAAAGCCAACATCCACAACAGCGAACGTTTGATTGTCAAGGGCAATGAATTCCATTATCTTACCGTTAATGGATTTCGCCTTTGAGTTGTCTCGCTGAAATTGTCTTTACTCTTTCAAATGACTGCTCGACTTGAACTTGTTTAGTTATTTGAAGTGTGTGCTTAGAACAAAAACAGAAAAAAACTAAGTAGTCGCTGAACGCCTGGGGGTGATGCACTTTCAAATGAGTAATTAGGTTTGTGGTATTGAAAGATTTCACTTTCTCCCCTCCTCGGGAAATAATAGCAGCACAAACGTTGCATATTGCTTTTTGTTATCTTCATTTGAAACGTCAAAATAGATCCACACAGCAGACATTGTGGGCTAGGTAAGGAATGCTGTGTTGCACGTGGGGCGCTGTATTATTCATGGCTGCATTATTGTCATCTACCCATGTTATCCAGATATGCACGTCAGCTTTGACATCGGTTTTGCACATCGCCGTTAAACTAGACATAAAGCAGAGGTTAGCATTTTTAGCTAATATCGGCCGATTCCGATATGCTTACCGACATATCGTGCATCGCGAATAGAAACCTCTTACTTTTAGGTCTAGTTAGGTAAGTCTTGGCAAGTTGGCAAAGGCCTATACATAAACACAGTCTTACTCTGCATAGAAACCATGGTTGACTGAGTGTAGGCTATAAGACACACAGCTCCATACATCAACAAATTACATTGTAGCCATGTCTAAACAAACTCAAATCAAAAAACATTCTAACAATGAAACAGGTATCCACAGGTCTATGATACAGAGAGATACACAGAGAGGACCACAGACAGAGAGTAATGGCAGAAATATGGATTGGTTTTGGCAAGCATGTAGAATATTAAAAATGGAGAACCATGTTCTTCAATCATCTTAACATCTGGGAAACCATAAGCCATTTCAGACAAGAAAACTGTTCACCTTCACAAGGTGTATGCTTAAACAATCCTTATGGCTTATTTTCCAGGCAGCATCCACCAAAAGAACTAAAGGGAGATTGGTGTGTCTGAGTGATGTCTCATGCACTTCTTTGTGTCAGTATGCACTAACACGGACCCAAACCGGCTGCGCGCGTGCCATCGTGCGCTATTGTGCATACATTTATTTTGTCCCCTACACCAAATGTGGTCACAACACGCAGGTTAAAATATCAAAACAAACTCTGAACCAATGACATTAATTTGGGGACAGGTCGAAAAGCATTAAACATGTATGGCAATTTAGCTAGTTAGCTTGCACTTGCTAGCTAATTTGTCCTATTTAGCTAGCTTGATGTTGCTCAGTGTAGTGCGGAATTTCCCCCACTCCAGTAACTCCAGTTCATCGGACCTCTGTGCTATGGTCAAAATGTTTACTCTCTAGAGAGGGCCCTGTGGCACAAGGAGAGAGGGGATAATGTGGACACTTCCGACAGCAGCATGCGCACAGGGAAAATATTGGAGGACAGGGTGAGGGTGGAGGAGATGCTGGTGGTGGGTTGTGTCTATTTTTAGCTACATAGAAGTCAGGTGTCTGTGGCCAGTGGAAAAGAACGAGGAGCGTGGGTAAAGTGACAAGAAGCAGCGCTGTCGCTTTTATTTTACATGATCCCTGTGAGTCAGAGAGCGCCGACAGGCACACTCCACAGGGAGAGGGAAAACACACAGACACAAACTGACAGACATACAATCAGGCATATACAGTAAAGGAGAGAGGGATGCATACATGACGAACATCCAATATACAAATATAAAAAAATATGAGTGTGTTTTGTTTGTGAGGCTGTGAGTTAGTGTGAAGGCCTACCTCACACGAACGCACAGCCTCACAAACAAAAACACACTCAGGTGACCACAGAACGGTGTGATGAGTGGGGGGCTGCAACATTCATTTTAAGCAGAGCATGGAACTTGCTGATTAGATTTGCCAATCCAGCATCTACCAGGGGGTTGAGGTCCTTGCTTCATTTGAGAAGGCCTAATTGCATTTTCTGCTTTAATAGCTGTGCACTTCCCTGATGGAGATGGTGGGTCCCAGAGTCCCTGGGCTCGTCACCTCTCTCCAACCAGCCCTTTAGAATGACACCACAAAGGATTTGGCTGCAAATTTGACAAGAACCTACCCCACAAAACATGAAGCATAGATGCCTCTACAAGTCGGACAAGGCAAAACACACCCCCACCTCCCAAACTTAACACTCAATACCTTTTAGGGCAAAACAACACTACAGAGAGGCAAAATGCAGGATTCACAGAACACAGTACATTTTCACCAGATACCTCTGCAACCTTTTTTTAGCTGGGATAACCAGTAACAGGTTCCATAAAACATCATGACACACCTTATTAGATAACTAACGTTAAAAAGGTGAAAGAAATGCCCATTTTGATCAAAAAAAGTATAATTGTCTCATGGTAGGGTGGGGTATGCAAAATAGGTGAATTTAAGCACTTCCATCTCCTAAATGTTTTGGCGTTCAGGTCCAAAAAGTTACTTTCTGACCACTTCTACAACAGACAAAATGTACATCTAAAAAGTTTGTTCAAATCAAAAGGGGTACAGTTAAAAAGTGATTGAAATGAAATGGAACGACCCAGGAGAGAGGATGTGGACGACACAGTGTGGGATGAAAAAAATAATGACACCCCTCCACCATAGACTTAGGCTAAAACTTCAGTGGGGAAGGAGACAGGGCTAAACCCTCCTTAGTTTAGGAGCGCCGTCTCACCATTTTTGGAACAACCACCACCCAGGAGGGGGAAGGCAGAACAGTGTTCTCCTACACCAACACCCCACCTTCTTCCTGTCCCAGACTGCACCTCTGTGGGAGCATTGGCAGTGATGTGCCATTAATCAGTGGTCTCATCAGGGATGCGTGGGGACAGGTTGTACTACCGTCATCGGCCGAGTGCGCCAGACCAGCATCACCTGTTCTGTTGAAGGGAGGTGAGACAGGAAGCAGGCAGGGAAGGGCTGTGTTTGTGGGGGGGGTTACAGAGTCAGTGGCGGGGGTACAGTGGACGGGGATTGCCATGGTAAATGTGCCGAAGCACAACGTTCCATTCAGGACTTGTCTGCCAAGTAAATGATGAAGGCTCATTTCAAATATTGTCAGGACAACCACTTCAAGGACCAACCGGGGTAAAAAATGTTACATTAAAACAAGCTTGTTGCAATAAACTCTGGTACTCAGAGGCATAAACGCAAATGTCACTTACAGTTTCTTCCTATGTGCTGTTGTATCTAAATCTGTGGTCCATTGTCATAATCACATTACTAAGCAGCCTGTCTCTGAAGTCTTGAGGAACATGCGGATATTCATTCAACTCATGACAAGTAGAACAATGCACTTTTCTTTTTTTTTCTTACACAGCAGATAATGTACTGTGGTAAGAGAAGAACCATGTGCCAATGACATCCTCATCATTGCTTGTAGATAACATCTTTGCTGACTAGCACCATGCAAAATTGATAGAGCCACAGACAAGGTTGACGAGGAATGCATGGAATGCGGACACAGAGGTCATAAAAGTGACAGTGGTCCTTTCAGTTCAACTAGCTACATAAATCCCTGTATATCTCAGACACTATGCACTGTATCTTATGGCCCAGAGATAAAGCAGCCTCCAGGGGGAGTGGCGGTGCATGGGAGAGAGTGTGACAGTAGGGAAGGGTGGGGCTCAGGAAAGGGAAAGGGGATACCTAGTCAGTTGAACAACAATGCATTCAACTGAAATGTGTCTTCCGCATTTTACCTAAACCCTCAGAGAGGTACGGGGGGCTGCCTTAGAATTCACGTCATCTGATGGTCAGGACGCTCTCCTGCCCCTCTCACCGTTCTTTTGCTCCGGTACAAAATAGAACTTGCATAAGTGCCAGGGTGAAATTCCACATGTCAAAGCCAGAAATACACTCAAGGAATTAAGAGGCACTCCAGGTTACCCTGTCTCCCATTGGCTACATAGAAACACACAGACACACAAACAAAACACAAACACACAGGAACACAAACACAGCCTAGTTAGTTATTGATGTGGACCTGGTGACTGAGAAGGGATTGTTACTTGAGAATGATTCAGTTACAGTGATCGCCTCTGACAAGCCAAAGCAGAAGACAGAAATGAACATAGAACAGTAAATGGTCGCTGAGTAAAGACAATGAACAATTTTACTTCAGTACAATTAGGACAAATATTGGACACCAGTTGTGCACATACAGAGTACATAAGGTTGATGCGCTTAACATGAAGAACCTCATAAACAATCTAAGGAGTTTCCCCCAAGAAGGAGCATTTTGGCTGTAAGCTCGTTTGTGTTGAGTCTGTGCACTCTACCATCTACTGTGATCGATGCTCATCAGTCTCTCTGCTCTCCATGCTCAGTGATCTCATGGTATCTTGTACCTAATCAACTGAAATTATACACAGGTTCAAAAGGAACAAAAACAAGCACCGCACAGCCCTGAAAGTCGAGAAAATATCAACTGACAGGAAGTGTGTCTTGTTTTGTTTCCTGAAAGCAAATCTGATTATGCCAGTAATGTAGAAAACACTGGTGTTCTAGACAGGCTTAGTGGGGGAGTGATACTTAATGCATTTTGACTCCAATTATGTCAAGAAGGTTGTTATAGCTACAAAAGTAGTATGAATTAAGCAAAAGGCTTAATTCAAACATTAGCATGGCAACAATTTAGGTTGATGACTTTTAACAAGGCAATCAGATAATTGTATTTGAAGGTGTTCTTATAAACTGCGTATGAACATTGTTTTTGTTATTGGGCTAAACGGAGTCAATACACGTACAATGCTGTTTGGCCATGTTTTATTACACGTTCTACGAACAAATTGCTTTAAGTAAACATGCATTGGCCATAGTGATATATAAACTACCAGTCAAAAGTTTTAGAACCTACTCATTCAAGGGTTTTAATTTATTTTACCATTTTCTGCATGGTAGAATAATAGTGAAGACATCAAAACGATGAAATAACACATATGGAATCAAGTAGTAACCAAAGAAAAAGTATTAAATCAAAATTGATTTTATATTTGAGATTCTTCAAATAGCCACCCTTTGCCTTGATGACAGCTTTGCACACTCTTGGCATTCTCTCAACCAGCTTCACCTGGAATGCTTTTCCAACAGTCTTGAAGGAGTTCCCACATATGCTGAGCACTTGTTGGCTGCTTTTCCTTCATTATGCGGTCCAACTCATCCCAAACCATCTCATTTGGATTGAGGTCAGGTGATTGTGGAGGCCAGGTCATCTGATGCAGCACTCCATCACGCTCCTTCTTGGTCAAATAGCCCTTACACATCCTGGAGGTGTGTTGGGTCATTGTCCTGTTGAAAAACAAATGATAGTGGGACTAAGCACAAACCAGATGGGATGGCAATTCGCTGCGGAAAGCTGTGGTTGCCATACTGGTTAAGAGTGCCTTGAATTCTAAATAAATCACTGAGTGTCAGCAGCAAAGCACCCCCCAACATAACACCTCCTCCTCCATGCTTTACAGTGGGAAATACACATGCAAAGATCATCCATTCATCTCACAAAGACACGGCGGTTGGAACCAAATCTCTAATTTGAACTTCAGACCAAGGGACAAATTTCCTCCGGTCTAATGTCCATTGCTCATGTTTCTTGGCCCAAGCAAGTCTCTTCTTCTTATTGATGTCCTTTAGTAGTGGTTTCTTTACATCAATTCAACCACGAAGGCCTGATTCACACAGTCTCCTCAGAACAGTTGATGTTGAGATGTGTCTGTGGCTTCAACTCTGTGAAGCATATTAACTCTAATTAACTAATTAACTTATCCTCTGCAGCAGAGGTAACTCTGGATCTTCCTTTCCTGTGGTGGTCCTCATGTGAGCCAGTTTCATCAGAACGCTTGATGGTTTTTGCAACTACACTTGAAGAAACTTTCAAAGTTCTTGAAAAATGTTCCGTATTGACTGACCTTCATGTCTTAAGGTAACGATAGACTGTCGTTTATCTTTGCTTATTTGAGCGGTCATTGCCGTAATATGGACTTGGTCTTTTACCAAATAGGGCTATCTTCCGTATACCACCCCTACCTTGTCACAACACAGCTGATTGGCTCAAATGCATTAAGGAAATAAATTCCACAAATTAACTTTTAACAAGGCACACCTGTTAATTGAAATGCATTCCAGGTGACTACCTCATGAAGCTGGTGGAGAGAATGCCAAGAGCGTGCAAAGCTGTCATCAAGGCTGTCATCAAGGGTGGTTACTAGAATCTCAAATCAAATCTAATATATTTTGATTTGTTTAACACTTTTTTTGGTTACTACATGATTCTGTGTGTTATTTCATAGTTTGTTTTCCCTATTATTCTACAATGTAGAAAATAGTAAAAATAAAGAAAAACCCTTGAATAAGTGTGTGTGTCGTACTCATATATACAAACACTGACCTGTTCAAAACTTTGGGGTCACTTAGAAATTGCCTTGTTTTTCTCCATTAAAATAACATCAAATTGATCATTAATACAGTGTAGACATTGTTAATGTTGTAAATTACTACTGTAGATTTTTAATGGAATATCTACATAGGCGTACAGAGGCCCATTATCAGCAACCATCAATCCTGTGTTCCAATGGCACGTTGTGTTAGCTAATCCAAGTGTATCCTTTTAAAAAGGCTAATTGATCATTAGAAAACCCTTTTGCAATTATGTTAGCACAGCTGCAAACTGTTGTCCTGATTAAACAAACAATAAAACTGGTCTTCTTTAGGCGTCTATCTGGAGCATCAGCATTTGTGGGTTTGACTACAGGCTCAAAATGGCCAGAAACAAAGAACTTTTTTCTGAAACTCATCAGTCTATTCTTGTTCTGAGAAATTAAGGCTATTCCATGCGAGAAATTGCCAAGAAACTGAAGATCTTGTACAAAGCTGTGTACTACTCCCTTCACAGAACAGCGCAAACTGGCTCTAACCAGAATAGAAAGAGTGTGAGGCCCCGGTGCACAACTGAGCAAGAGGACAAGTATATTAGTATCTACTTTGAGAAACAGACGCCTCACAAGTCCGCAACTGCAGCTTCATAGGATAGTAGCCGCAAAACACCAGCCTCAACGTCACATCGGATCGGATGCTGGACTTCTAGGCAGAGTTGCAAAGAAAAAGCCACATCTCAAACTGGCCAATAAGAAGAAAATATTAAGATGGGCAAAATACCAGACACTGGACAGAGGAACTCTGCCTAGAAGGCCAGCATCCCGGAGTCGCCTCTTCACTGTTGACATTAAGACAGGTTTTTTGCGGGTACCTTTTAATGAAATACCAAATACTAATTGAGTGTAGCATTGCCTTTAAATTGTTGGGTCAAACGTGTCGGGTAGCCTTGCACAAGCTTCCCACAATAAGTTGGGTGAATTTTGGCCCATTCCTCCTGACAGAGCTGGTGTAACTGAGTCAGGTTTGTAGGCCTCCTTGCTCTCACATGCTTTTTCAGTTCTGCCCACAAATTCTCTATGGGATTGAGGTCAGGGCTTTGATGGCCACACCAATACCTTGACTTTGTTGTCCTTAAGCCATTTTGCCACAACTTCGAAGTAGGCTTGGGGTCATTGTCCATTTGGAAGACCCATTTGCGACCAAGCTTTAACTTCCTGACTGATGTCTTGAGATGTTGCTTCAATATATCCACATAATTTTACTTCCTCATGATGCCATCCATTTAGTGAAGTGCACCATTCCCTCCTGCAGCAAAGCACCCCCACAACATGATGCTGCCACACCCGTGCTTCACGGTTTGAGATGGTGGTCTTTGGCTTGCAAGTCTCCCCTTTTTCCTCCAAAAATGACAATGGTCATTATGGCCAAACAGTTCTATTTTTGTTTCATCAGACCAGAGGACATTACTCCAAAAAGTACGATCTTTGTCCCCATGTGCAGTTACAACCCTTAGAGCAGTGGCTTTTTCAATGCTGAGCGACCTTTCAGGTTATGTAAATATAGGACTCGTTTTACTGTGGATATAGATACTTTTGTACCAGTTTCCTCCAGCATCTTCACAAGGTCCTTTGCTGTTGTTCTGGGATTGATTTGCACTTTTCACACCAAAGTACTTTCATCTCTAGGAGAGAGAATGTGTCTCCTTCCTGAGCGGTATGACGGCTGCGTGGTCCCATGGTGTTTATACTATCGTACTATTGTTTGTACAGATGAACGCGGTACCTTCTGGCACTGGGAAATTGCACCCAAGGATGAACCAGAGTTGTGGAGGTCTACAATTGTTTTTCTGAAGTCTTGGCTGATTTCTTTTGATTTTCCCATGATGTCAAGCAAAGAGGCACTGAGTGAAGGTAGGCCTTGAAATACATCCACAGGTACACCTCCAATTGACTCAAATGATGTCAATTAGCCTATCAGAAGCTTCTAAAGCCACGACATAATTTTCTGGAATTTTCCAGCTGTTTAAAGGCACAGTCAACTTAGTGTATGTAAACTTCTGACCCATTGGAATTGTGATACAGTGAATTTATAAGTGAAATAATCTGTCTGTAAACATTTATTGGAAAAATGACTTGTGTCATGCACGAAGTAGATGTCTTAACCGACTTGGTCAAACTATAGTTTGTTAACTAGAAATTTGTGGAGTGGTTGAAAAACGTGTTAATGACTCCAACCTAAGTGTGGAAACTTCCGAATTCAACTGTACATACATACATACATACATACATACATACATACATAACTCAGCAAAAAAGAGAAACGTCCCTTTTTCAAGACCATGTCTTTCAAAGATAATTTGTATAAATCCAAATAACTTCACAGATCTTCATCGTAAAGGGTTTAAACACGGTTTCCCATGCTTGTTCAATGAACAATAAACAATTCATTAACACGCACCTGTGGAACGGTCATTAAGACACTAACAGCTTACAGACTGTAGGCAATTAAGGTCACAGTTATGAATACATAGGACACTAATGAAGCCTTTCTACTGACTCTGAAAAACACCAAAAGAAAGACGCCCAGTTCCCTGCTCATCTGTGTGAACGTGCCTTGCATGCTGCAAGGAGGCATGAGGACTGCAGATGTGGCCAGGGCAATAAATTGCAATGTCTGTACTGTGAGACGCCTAAGACAGCGCTACAGGGAGACAGGACGGACAGCTGATCGTCCTCGCAGTGGCAGATCACGTGTAACAACACCTGCACAGGATCGGAACATCCGAACATCACACCTGCGGGACAAGTACAGGATGGCAACAACAACTGCCCGAGTTACACCAGGAACGCACAATCCTTCCATCAGTGCTCAGACTGTCCGCAATAGGCCTAGGGAGGCTGGACTGAGGGCTTTTAGGCCTGTTGTAAGGCAGGTCCTCAACAGACATCACCGGCAACGTCGTCGTCTATGAGCACAAACCCACCGTCGCTGGACCAGACAGGACTGGCAAAAAGTGCTCATCGCTGAAGAGTTGCGGTTTTGTCTCACCAGTGATGGTCGGATTTACGTTTTTCGTCGAAGGAATGAGCGTTACACCGAGGCCTGTACTCTGGAGCGGGATTGATTTGCAGGTGGAGGATCCATTATGGTCTGGGTTGGTGTGTCACAGCATCATCGGACTGAGCTAGTTGTCATTGCAGGCAATCTCAAAGCTGTAGGTTACAGGGAAGACATCCTCCCATTTTGCACGTCTGGGACCTGTTGGATCGGAGGGTGAGGGCTTTGGACATTCCCCCCAGAAATGTCCGGGAACTTGCAGGTGCCTTGGTGGAAGAGTGGGGTGACATCTCACAGCAAGAACTGGCAAATCTGGTGCAGTCCATGAGGAGGAGATGCACTACAGTACTTAACGCAGCTGGTGGCCACACCAGATACTGACTGTTACTTTTGATTTTGACCCCCCCCCCCCCCCCTTTGTTCAGGGACACTATTCCATTTCTGTTAGTTGACAGTGTGAGGACATTTCTATTTTTGCTGAGTATGTATGTATGTATGTATGTATGTATGTATGTATGTATGTATGTATGTATGTATGTATATATATATACACACACATACACACATTCACATATTTATATTACATTACACACACACACACATATTTGCAAAAAGAGTTAAGGGGATTGAAAGTGATTACATTGATGGAAGCTACAATCTATCTGCAATATTAAAGCTGATCTCCCCCCTAAAAAGACTAAACGATTATATGTTGGCAGTGGTTGCACAGCCGGATACCAGTCATTTTCTGCAAACATATCCCTAATTGCTGATGGTAAGTATCGACAACATCAAGTGTCATGATGAATGAATGGCTAATAATAATAATATAATGAATGATTAACTTAACTCATTACACACAGTAGCTGTAATATGAAGTGTAAACGAATCTGGTCAATGATGAATATGAGTTGTACACAAACGTGCTTCTGCTCTTTCCGTTTGTTTCTCCCAGAAAGGAAATTAAGAAAACATGAGCTCCCTGTTGCAGGCGGAACCAAAACAAGAAAAGGAAAATGTCTGATGAGCTCCTATAAGCACGCACGAACGCACACACAATTAGCCTCCTGTCCACCTCTCAAACCCAGAATCCCACTCAGTGCAGTGGAAAAAGAGAGGCATGCTGTGACCCAGGGCCCTGTTGCTCCACTGTGCTGGATTAGCTGGACACACACACCCCTCAGGGTGAAGGAGCTCTCAAGTTTCAACCTCCTCACCACTGGCCTATCACACTCCGAACTTGTTCTGTGTGTGTGTGTGTGTGTGTTATATATATATATATATATATATATAAACACACACACACACACACACACACACACATTTTGTGACCCTTTGACATGGTTGTGCTAGTTACATTTTTAAATTGGTCGCATCAGTGCGAGCTGCACATTCTACATGGTCACCTCACTCCAAATTGAAACCATGATTGGGTCAAACAGTTATTCCTGTAATAAAAGACTCTGCCCTCCGCCTGTCTGTCATGTACCTTTTTAGCTGTGGCCTGCTGTTGTGATGAGCGAGCCACTCTCTCCGACGGCACTCCGAGGAAAAAAAGTGTTCTGATTGTAGGCTGGAGAATGATAAGTGAGAAAGTAAGATGCACAAATATCATACCCCCCCCCAAAAAAAGTGCTAACCTCCCCTGTTATTGTAATGAGAGGTTAGCACGTCTTGGGGGTATGATATTTGCACATCTGTAACTTTCTCACTCATTAAACACATGGTAGCATCCACATTAATGTAGAAGTGTTTAGAAACATATTCTATTCTTATTTACAATAATAGTGACTCCAAAACGACAATACATTATTTACCATTCATTTCTATTGGGCACAAAATAATCTGAAACACAACCAAAACAAACAGCAAATGCAGAGAGTCACAAGCTTGATGTTGTCATTACTTTGCCAGCAGCTACAGCAAACTACACACCGCTGTCTGAGTTAAGAAGTTAAGCTCCGCTGCGCATTACAGACCATTTCATTCCCTTAATCTGAACATCAGAGTGTCATCAACAATCATGCATGTCAGTTCAGTGCACACAGCATAACAGAGAAAAAACAGACATGCTTGTCATCTCCAAAACAGAAATTGCGTAGACAGGACTTTGAAAGGCTTGAGTTTCAAAAGGTTAAGACTGCCTCTGAGGGGTGTGGCAAACACTCAACTCTAGTGGACATACTACGTAAACATAAATGGTACCATAGAACTGTCATAATACAACATGATTCGTAAGATCGAGTTGTATTGGTTTCGGTGCTCGGGTTTTTCATCTCTGGTTATTTGGATAAATCACAATTTCACAGGTGTTAGAATCTTCCACATTTTAGAAGGGGAGGGGACATTTGGCCCATAGACTTGCCAGTAACTTGCAAAACGAGAGGGTGGAGCTCTTTGTTTCGTTTCCGATCCTCATTCAATCTCTAGTCTTAACATGTATGTACCCTGAACTTAATTGAGCATCTAACCAACTACACAAAACTTTAGTTCTGGGTTAACCGAGATTAGACTAACACTGCCTGAGGGAGAAAGGATCCTAGCACTACACATCTGTGCATAACTGCTGTGTGAGAACTAGGGCTGTTGGCGGTCACGAAATTTCATCAGCCGGTGATTCTCAAGCAAATCGCTGTCGGTCTCATGGCAATTGACCATTAATTAACATAAACACATTTAGCATCTCCTGGCTTCCACATAGTCTACAAGCCACTGATGCAGACCTTTTGGAACATCTACATTTTAAAAGTATTAAACCATGTAACATAGCCTACACCTTCACAATAAATCCATTATTTATTTTAGACAGGTCTAAAGAAACGTGATATGAAGGAAATGTAGTCCATTTCATAACAGAATAGCATACCATGAGTTGTCCTTCTGTTAGGTCCTGATCTGGCTATACCATATGGCTGTGGGCTACACTAGTTCATTTAGCAGAGAAGATTTGGTTACAATTCCATGGCGTTATATTATTTTTAGTATGCTATTCTGTGTTAAGTGGTTAACAAAGAAATATGGACTCCTATATGCTTAATTTAGAGTTATTATTGTAACTTTATTCGTTCTGCAAATGTTGGGCTATATGTTTTGATTTTTAATACATTTTAAGGCTGCATGATGCGACTACTGAAGATTTGAAAAAAAGTTGCTTGAAAAAAATGAGCTCTGCTTTGTTTGTTACGCAGGCTGTACACACTTAAATCAGTCGTTCATTCACAATTTGAAAAACACTTGCCTCGAAAATTCCCGACGCCATCCCCTGTATGTGGTCGTAATGTACCCTAAAAACATCCATGCCTTTTGCGGCCAGTGGCCGTTGTTCCCTTCTAACTGAATACTGCGTGCTCTGAAGCACCTCTCACTCACATGGCTCTCTATCATGTGATCGGTTCTTTCTCACAGACTACAAGTGAAGACACACACTTTGCCAATTTAGATTTTTTTTTAAATCAGACCCTTTGCTATGAGACTTAAAATTGAGCTCAGGTGCATCCCGTTTCCATTGATCAAACTTGAGTTGTTTCTATAACTTTACTCTAGTCCACCTGGGGTAATACCAATTTATTGGACATGATTTGGAAAGGCACACCGGTCTATATAAGTTCCCCACAGTTGACAACGCATGTCAGAGCAAAAACCCAGTCATGAGGTCGAAGGAATTGTCTGTAGAGCTCCGAGACAGGATTGAGTCAAGGCACAGATCTAGGGAAGGGTACAAAAACATTTCTGCAGCATTGAAGGTCCCCAAGAAGACAGTGGCCTCCATTATTCTTAAATGGAATAAGTTTGGAACCACCAAGCTGGCCACCAGGCCAAAAACCATCAAGCCCTATGATGAAACTGGCTCTCATGAGGACCGCCACAGGAAAGGAAGACCCAGAGTTACCTCTGCTGCAGAGGATAAGTTCATTATAGTTATCAGCCTCAGAAATTGCAACCCAAATAAATGCTTCACAGAGTTCAAGTAACAGACACACCTCAACATCAACTGTTCCAAGGAGCCTGCGTGAGTCAGGCCTTCCTGGTCGAATTGCTGCAAAGAAACCACTACGAAAGGACACCAATAAGAAGAAGAGACTTGCTTGGTCCAAGAAACACGAGCAATGGACATTAGGCCAGTGGAAATCTGTTCTTTGGTCTGATGAGTCCAAATTTGAGATTTTTGGTTCCAGCAGATTAGGTGAATGGATGATCGCCACGTGTGTGGTTCCCACCGTGATGCATGGATGAGGGGTGATGGTGCTTTGCTATTTGACCAAGGAGAGTGATGGAGTGCTGCTTCAGATGACCTGGCCTCCACAATCAACCGACCTCAACCCAATTCAGATAGTTTGGGATGAGTTGGACCGCATAGTAAAAGAAAAGCAGCCAACAAGTGCTCAGCATATGTGGGAACTCCTTCAAGACTTTTGGAAAAGCATTCCATGTGAAGCTGGTTGAGAGAATGCCAGGAGTGTGCAAAGCTGTCATCAAGGCAAAGGCAAAATTTGTTTAACCCTTTTTGGTTACTACATGATTCCATATGTACTATTTCTTCATTTTGCTGTCTTCACTATTATTCTACAATGTAGAAAATAGTACAAATAAAGAAAAACCCCTGAATGAGTAGGTGTGTCCAAACTTGACTGGTACTGTATGTGCAGTACTGTACTGTATGGACAAGATCACAATCTGGCACCTGACTGTCTATGTACATCACAGCACACCAGAGCACTAGAGGTTCCTGTCCTCTCCCCTGGCTGAGGTTTGGCAGGCTGGAGCATGAATGTGGTCCATCATATAACAGCCCAATACCACAGCAGACACCAGATGCTGTAGAGCAGGTATTCCCAAACTGTGGTATGCCAAATAAAATGTGATTCACACACACACACACACACAGACATACATACATATATATATATATATTGTTTTTTAAATCTTCACATTTTCTAACTATGCAGTACTATACAAACTATGTAGAACTGCTGGTAGTAGCAGTACTACCAGTAGAGCTGGTATGTGTCTCTGAGCAAACGGAATGAGCAGCAGCTACGTTTGGCTACATACGTACCGTTAGTGGAATTCCCGCGAGAGAGTAACGGTTAATGTGATTGGATGTTCATTATTTGACTAGGCTACCTGTATTTGACATTGTGTTGCTATTTCGCGGAATTTTTATTTTTGGCAGTGATACGAGGCTACTCAGCATTGTCAGCAACTGTTCACCCACACGAAGCCATACACGTGGTCTGCGGTTGTGAGGCTGGTTGGACCTACTGCCAAATGCTCTAAAACCACGTTGGAAGCGGCTTATGGTAGAGAAATTGGTATTCAATTCTCTGGCAACAGCTCTGGTGGACATTCCTGCAGTCAGCATATCAACTACACGCTCCCTCAAAAATGTTTTGGCATTTTACATCCAAAAAGTAACTTTCTGATTACTTCTACCATGGGCAAATATGTATGGAAAGTTTTGTTCTAATCAAAAATGGGTGCAGTCAGAAAGTGACTTAAATCCAATGGAACAACCCCTTATGCATTTTTAATCCCTTTCTTTTATTTTCTGGCAATTAACATGCAATGTTGACGTCATTGAGGAGGACGTCCGCTCTATCAGTGTGTTGAAGCTGTGTGGCTTGAGAAACGACATGTTGCCCTTTGCACAAGCCTGGAAGGTCTTCACAACCTGCTACAGTAGGGGGGGGGGGGGGGGGGGGGGGGGGGGGGGGGGGGTTCAGCTACTTTGTCAACAAAATAAAGGGAAGCGTGTGCCTTTTGGCCCGACAATCATACATTTCCTGAAAGAATGTGCATGCTTTCAGTATGGTACCACTGGGAGAAGGGGCAACCTTGGGTACAGTGCAGTGCCCTTCGGTGCAGAACCATCATCAGGGCAGCAGGGCAGCAGTGGCCACAGCCCCCTTTCAGCACTGGAGAATGAGTCACCCTGTAGAGTGGGGAGTGCACCTCACCATGGAAGCCCACAGAACCTAACCAAACTGACAGCTGCATGAAGAGACATGGTCAGGAGTTCACAATATAGTACTAACAAAAATTGATGGATAGGACATCACTCTTCAGTTTGGCAGACTAATCAAGCGAAACAAACATGCAGGTGATGCTGCAGTTAGAGCTTAATAATTCCAATTATTAAAAAGACTGATGAGAGACCATTACAAAATCTGGATGAAAAACACAAGATCACTCTAAGAGGTTACCATGTATAACTGATCTAATCAATATCATTATTTCCTGGCAAAACGGGTATAATTGCAGCAAATTCACTTAGGGCCCCCAAAAGGCTCAGGCCGGCTCAGACTGCATGTGTGGGTATGGATGTGGGTATATAGACCCACAGCGGCCCCTCAGGATGAGTTCAATTTTTTTGTGGCCCAAAGTTGCCCATCCCTGTTCTAGAGATAAGCATGGGTTGGGCTAAGTTATGCATGTGCCTGCTGAATTAGAACTGAATCCATAGCTGCAGATTCTCAAGATATTAAAGGTAGTGTTCGAATTTTATTTCCACCTGGCATGTGCAACATGTTACACAATCTTCAGATGATAACAAGCACCACTACAAGTGACAGGCTGAGGCAACAATGAAACCATTCCCCAAACCAATGCGTCTCTTTTCAACAAATCCAGAGTAGTTCATTAGTTCTCTCGTGCATTAATTGATCTATTTAGTGTGCTGATGAAGACATTGTTGATAGTGACTTGTTGACTGCCTTTCTTGGATGTGATAGCCGTTTCTCAGGCTCCCTCTCCGGAATCAAACCCCGATTCCCCGTTACCGCATCGCATCATTCACCTACTAGACATACACATACATCTGATCATGAGCTATGATGAGAACATAGTGAACATTTCATTTGCAATTAGATATTGAATTGCTGTTCTGTTAGGGGAAAGGACTGACATTGTTCCTAGATTTTCAGTGTGATCCAAAGTAAACCCACCATCTTTACACCAAGTCAGTTACCTAGCAACATCACAGCATTTTATTCACAAATTAATGGATTGCAATGCTCAACGCATACCATGGATAAAAAGGATGCACACCAGTACGCTGAAATAGAATACTATAGTACTCACCCAAAATCAAAGTTCATTGGCCCATTCCCTCTGTTTTTCAAGAGCGCGTGCTTATTCCTCTACTCAGCAGACATAGAAATACAATACAGGGTGGCATTTAATAACAGCTTGAAATGTTACAATGTAGCCCACAATTAATTGAGACCGTTTCCTTTCCTTTGTCTTGAGGTAGTTTGATAGTTTAACGACTTCATGTAAAACAGGAATTAGGGACAACTCATCATCAGTCTCGAGTTGCATCCAAGTCCTCACATTTCCTTGACCAAATAACTACGGTGGCCCTAAGCTTTATGGTAGTACACCGACGGAAAAGCCATGTACTGAACGTCCTTGACTTCACTGTATCCAATAGTAATTCACGCACGAGTTGCCTTCTGCCTTCATTTCAGTTCCCCCTCAAGCGAAAGAGACGCTCAGATAGTGCAGCGGATTCAAACACTGGTAAAAGAGAAGTTCGTATTTCCTCCTGAATCAAGAGTATATGGTGAAGAGACTCGCCATCCTGAGCTTCGGAGAGCCGTCTAATCTTGTTCGCTATTCGTGAACCACAGCTATGCATTTGCTTCCCTCTCGCGCTCAGGTCAAATGGAATGCGCCTCCTGTTGGCCAAATGATCGTGCACAACCCATTTCCGCAAACAGAGCAATATGATGCATTCTTATGAAAGGATAAAGTGACGTCAAGGAAAAATTCAGGTTGTGTATATGACAGTGGTCATGCTATAGCTATACAATCAACCTGGACTCATAACATAGTAAATGTAAATCTGTCTCCACCATTTAGCATATGTTACGTTTCATATGGTATGTATTAATTTGTGGACGTCCATCATATATTTCAAATGAAACGTTACGAATTACAATTAGTACACATTTGCTATACAAATTAAGTGATATGTTACGAATTTCAATTTCTTGTTGTTAATTGGCTAACGGTTACATTAGCTAGGCTTTTTAAAAACAGCACCTATTTGATGTATTCGTTGAGTCTCTCTCAAACCATGGTTTGAAAAGTTTTGAAATCCCAGTGTCAATTTTGCTGTGCTTTCGAGGTTTTTCCAGTCTGTGGCTCAAGGAAACTGTGCCGACACCGCGATCTGAGCTATCTGATTGGCCATCGTTAACCTGTAGGTGCACCTGATTTGCTCTCTGGGCCTGCCGGGTAGGCTGAGTACAAGCTTCAGACACATTAAATGGTTCAAAATAGGAAGAATTTGCCTTCCCGGGACTCGGGCTGCTGAATCAAGTGCATCTCCCGTAATGCGCGGAAAGAATGAAAAGCAATAGGAACGCAAGGCTTTATCGTTATGTTTGGTGATCGGAATGCCTTGAAGATCGACCGGCTGGTGATCACTTGAGTCCAGGTTGATTGTAATAAAGCAACGTAAGGCCTTGCGGCCAGATGTTGTGGCATTGTTTGTAGACAGACCTTTATATACAGTACCAGTCAAAAGTTTGGACACACATACTCACTACAGGGTTTTTCTTAATTTGAACTATTTTCTACATTGTAGAATAATAGTGGAGACATCAAAATTATGAAAGAACACATTTGGAATCATGTAGTAACCAAAAAAGTGTTAAACAAATCAAAATATATTTAGTATTTGAGATTCTTCAAAGTAGCCACCCTTTGCCTTGATGACAGCTTTGCACATGTTGGCATTCTCTCAACCAGCTTCAGGAGATAGTCACCTGGAATGCATTTCAATTAACCAGTGTGCCTTATTAAAAGTTAATTTGTGGAATTTCTTTCATTCTTAATGCGTTTGAGACAATTAGTTGTGTTGTGACAAGGTAGGGGTGGTATACAGAAGATAGCTTTATTTTGTAAAAGACCAAGTCCATATTATGGCTAGAACAGCTCAAATAAGCAAAGAGAAATGACAGTCCATCATTACTTTAAGACATGAAGGTCAGACAATCTGGAAAATATCAAGAACTTTGTTTCTTTAAGTACAGTCGCAAAAACCATCAAGCTCTATGTTAAAACTGGCTCTCATGAGGACCGCCACAGGAAAGGGCAACCCAGAGTTACCGGCGCTGCAGAGGATATGTTCATTAGAGTTACCAGCCTCACAAATTGCAGCTCAAATAATTGCTTCACAGAGTTCAGGTAACAGACACATCTCAACATCAACTGTTCAGAGGAGACTGCGTGACTCAGGACTTTGTGGTCGAATTGCTGCAAAGAAACCACTACTAAAGGACAGCAATAATAAGAAGAGACTTGCTTGGGCCAAGAAACACGAGCAATGGACATTAGACCGGTGGAAATCTGTCCCTTTGGTCTGATGAGTCCAAATTTGAGATTTTTGATTCCAGCCACCGTGTCTTTGTGAGACGCAGAGTAGGTGAAAAGATGACGTGTGTGGAAAAGCATTCCAGGTGAAGCTGGTTGAGAGAATGCCAAGCGTGTGCAAAGCTGTCATCAAGGTAAAGGGTGGCTACTTTGAAGAATCTAAAATATATGCTTGGTCAACATCTGGAATGTGCATTGTAGTCTTCATCAGGCCCAGGCTGCTCTGTTGTCCACTATGTGAGAGATAATGCCTATTACTACTATCTATATGTTCATCACACATTCACAAAAACACTAGATAGATCTACTTCCCTCATAGACCAAAGTTTGATTGTGAATAGGTCAACAAATTCTAGCATATGGAGGGTGCTGTCTTACTGTTTTCCCAAACAGATCCTGTTTACCATTTGATTATGCTCTATAAAATATTTTTAAGGGGCAAATGGAAATCATGTCAGCCATGATAGCGTTCACTGAGGCACAGTTAGAACAATGAGCCAGATATTTCACCAGATGTGTAAATGTGAAGCATCCGGGTGGCGTTTCCACTCACTACCAAATATGGTGATGAGAGGAAGCCCAGTGGAAAACATGGGGCGAGATGATTTTTGGCCAACATTCTGCACCTTTTCTCATCGATGGAATACTTTTCTTTCTGTTTCCAAAACTAGAATCTGTAACAAACCGAGTGGACTGCGTTTTGTAGACTTTACCCTTTGCCAAAGTTTCACAAATCGTTTAGAAGTTATTGCACACGTGCACCTCATAGAGTAGCCCTAAGGGAAATATGCAAATAAATGTCAGCATGCGCCAATAGGCTCTCACTAGCTCGTGTTTGGTTCTGCCAACCTCCTTGCTTGTTCGGCCCACTATGATACATTTGCTCCAGTTAGTAACGACAGGCTCTGGTCTATCTTGGGTTAGTTATACAAATCTTTTACTGAGGTGTTGGTCCGTCTGACTCCAGGTGGTGGCGATAATGCGCAACAGTATGGAGCCAATTTCACGCCATATGTATTGAATTTAAAATAAAATAAATCGTAAACATGAAAAATAAAGTTGAAAATGCAAACAGTATATTTTCGAGTAAGGGTGAAATGATGGATGTTGAAATCACGAGCATCCTTAATTTAATTGGGCCAATTAGATTATTTGTATATAGTTTTCTCTCTATGTATCTGAAAGGGAGCGCAGTTTATAACAGTAGTATTTTGCATTGAAGCGTATAGGCTACCACCGAGTAGGCCTACTGTATTTTTTTGAGTAGACAATATTTCAGAATTAGCAAGGAAGTTTTAGGTTAGGGAGAAAGTAAATGCAAAACATTATTGAATTCAAATGATCTGTTTACATGTCGACAACAGTTAGCAATTGTTTGTGTTTCAGAAACCGTCAGATCTGCCGACACCTCCAAAGACATTTGATCAAGTTCGCCATTGATATTTCTTTTAGATATAGGCCTACAGTCTTGGCCTAATTCCAATACTTCCAAAGTATACAGCAAATACAGTATTAGTTCATGATGACCATAACACAGCCAATCTTACATATGGAAAACAAGGAGAAACCTAGCAGTATCCTTCCTCAGCCATGGGCATCTGATGTATGGGGTTATTTTATGTCCCCCATAAATTGTACCTTTTAGGAGGTACCATAATCTGTCAAATTTGTATTTCTCATACTCATAATTTAGTGTCATCAAACCAGATCTGTGGACACAAACCGGAAAAGAGCTCGGGAGATAATGAGCGAGAATCTTGAGGTCACCTACAAGGGAGAAGAGCGTGACTTTCTGAAGAATGAGTCAATACAAAGGTAACAAGATGAGGAAAAAGGCAACAGAAGTTGGAGAAGACTGCTCAAAGAGGCACTGTTGGCAGATTCCAAACCAACGGATGAAAAGGCTTTTTTTTTTTTTTACCCTTATTTTACCAGGTAAAAGGATGCATGAACAAAATTCAGACTGATCAACAAATGTCCTACCTCATTGTGATCTGTGTTGTAAATAAAGAGCACCTATTGAAATCAATTATATTGATATCAATCTGTCTAAGAGAGGAATGATGTCAGTATTTTCAATCATTTTAATGGAAATAAGTTGTATTACTTACACTGGGCAATAAATACAAAGATGCAAACAATGACTTTAGTACAATAGTTTATCCATAATGTGGTGTGTTTAAGTGTGGTTGGAACTATTCCTTTTGTACATACACTTGAAAGCAACGCTATTGTATTGGGTTGCACAACAATTGTCCGTGGGAAGCCAGACTTCTTGTGCCGGTGGACAGGACTGTTGGTCATTTGGGGGTCTCAAAATACCCCCGCCATAATTACCAACAGTCCTGCTCACCGGCACAGTAAGATGAAATGGATAACTTCTGGCTTCCCACGGACTGTTTTTGTGCAACCAAATACAATTGAAAGCAACGCTAGTGTATGTAAACACATGCTAAAAGCACCTATCCCTTTTGCTGTAACTCGTGCTTAAATATGTTTAAAAGATGCTATAGCCACTATAGTAAAAAGATACTGTAACTATTATAGTATATGTTATATTTACTATAGTAATAGTTAGTAGCTACTAAGTATATTAGCTATAGGTAGAACTCCATTGTCAAAATGCCCTACACTCACATTATAAAATCCATGCACGTTTCATTAAATGATAGGGGCATTGCTACATAACATGCATTTTGTTTGTTTTCATTTTTATTCATACAATATTGAAATTAGGCATTTCCAAGGGGAGCACAAATAAAACCAGGAAATTCATGTCAAGTACAGCTCATAGCTCACTTTTTTGGTCAAAGCCCAATGTGCCATCGCAGTAAAAGTTTCGTTTTTATTGGTCCAATAAAAGTATTGACTAAGAGCTTCATCTTGTAGATCTTCAGTCTGGAGAGTTGGTCCAATTCAATAACATTGCACTTTGCCTGTTAGGATCTTGCATTTCTCTCTGTTTCTGCCAAGCATTCACGTACAAGCCCCCTGGCATGAATGATACCTTCAAATAAAAAACAATAGAAAAGGTAAAAACACAATTAACAGCTTGAGTCCATGAAACATCAAATTATAACTTTACAGAACCCAATGGTGCATTGTAAGATTCCACAAGGTAAGCACAAGCTCTCGAGAACCAAAGGAGGGGCATACAGCCCTCCCTAGGGTTCTCAGTCAAACATATGGACCACAGCTGGGCCAATATGTATTAGTCCTGAAGCTCTGTTTTAACGTTTAGAAATGTTAACCCCTACTTGCGATATGGTTATGGACACCTTTGGAACTTTAACATCACAGAGAAAAGAGAAAAATACACTTATTGTACTCCTTTTTAAAACTGATTCCCACAGGTATTTCGTGCGACACTTCATAAGCTAATGAAAACTCAAGAGGGACCAAAAAAAAGGCTTAAAGTTGTTACACCAAAAATATCAGTGGGAATATGTAGTAAATGAGCTAACACTAAGTGTACCTCTCTACTGGTTACCTTTAAGGACCTGGATTTGTCTTAAGCATGGATTTGGGGAAAACTTTGCCACAGATGGAAATCACTGGCATATTTGACTTCACCCTTTATTGTGATATCCAAAGTTTTGGCATCTTCCATAAATTGTGGCTGCGAATCCGACAGAAATAATTAGAAGATGAAGCTCCGGTAATATGGATTACTATTGAAAGATAGCTCATATGCATTTTTCCACATTGTAACGGTCCAAACTTGTGGTCGGTAGGCTGCTGGCAGGCTTCAGCCGCAGTACAGCAATGCCAAGTCAGCACGAGCTCATGGTTCTCAAAGGGGAAGTGAAATGACAGGCTACAATGACTTTGCTCATGAATACCACAAATTACATGTAACTATAATTCCTAAAATTCTATTTCACGGGTGACTTTTCATTATCTTATTGTGTTTTCTAGCCAACTTTACACCAATCAAAGCAGTGGAGAGTGTAGTGAAGCAAAACTTTAGTGGTCAAAACCATTCATCTTGGCGTGACAGGGGGAGCGAGTTTGCAATCATATTGCTATCATATCACACAATTATACCATTTATAAAATGGTCATATACAGTACCAGTCAAAAGTTTGGACACACCTACTCATTCAAGGGTTCTTTATTTTTTTCTACATTGTAGAATAATAGCCCAAACCAAATCTTCCTTTGGCTGTCTCTACTTCCAGTTCTCTGCTGCCAATGACTGGAACGAACTACAAAAATCTCTGAAAATGGAAACACTTCTCCCTCACTAGCTTTAAGCACCAGCTGCCAGAGCAGCTCAGATTACTGCACCTGTACATAGACCATCTATAATTTAGCCCAAACAACTACTTCTCCCACCTACTGTATTTATTTATTTATTTTGCTCCATTGCACCCCATAATTTCTACCTTGCACATTCTTCCACTGCAAATCTACCATTCCAGTGTTTTACTTGCTATATTGTATTTACTTCGCCACCATGGCTTTTTTTTGTGCCTTTTACCTCCCTTAACTCACCTCTTTTGCTCACATTGTATATAGACTTATTTTTCTACTGTATTATTGACTAAATGTTTGTTTTACTCCATGTGTAACTCTGTGTTGTTGTATGTGTCAATCTGCTTTGCTTTATCTTGGCCAGGTCGCAATTGTAAATGAGAACTTGTTCTCAACTTGCCTATCTGGTTAAATAAAGGTTAAATAAAATAAATAAAAAAGTGAAGACCTCAACTATGAAATCACACATATGGAATCATGTAACCAAAAATGCTCTCAACCAACTTCACCTGGAATGCTTTTCCAACAGTCTTGAAGGAGTTCCCACATATGCTGAGCACTTGTTGACTGCTTTTCCTTCACTCTGCAGTCCAACTCATCCCAAACCATCTCATTTGGATTGAGGTCAGGTGATTGTGGAGGCCAGGTCATCCGATGCAGCACTCCATCACTTTCATTCTTGGTCAAATAGCCCTTACATGGCCTGGAGGTGTGTTGGGTCATTGTCTTGTTGAAAAACAAATGATAGTCCCACTAAGCCCAAACCAGATGGGATGGCGTATCACTGCAGAATGGTGTGGGAGCCATGCTGGTTAAGTGTGCCTTGAATTATAAATAAATCACTGACAGTGTCACCTATTGTTCACCTAATTCCTTTTTTTAACATATTGGTTTGAGCCTGTAAGTAAGCATTTCACTGTAAGGTGAACAACACCTGTTGTATTCGGCGCACGTGACAAATAAACATTGATTTGACCAGAAAAGCACCCCCACAGCATCACACCTCCTCCATGCTTCACGATGGAAAACACACATGCGTGGAGATCATCCGTTCACCTACTCTGCGTCTCACAAAGACACGGCGGGTGGGACCAAATATCTTACATTTGGACTCATCAGACCAAAGGACAGATTTCCACTGGCCAGATGTCCATTGTTTGTGTTTCTTGGCCCAAGCAAGTCTCTTCTTCTTATTAGTGTCTTTAAGTAGTGCTTTCTTTGCAGCTATTCGACCATGAAGGCCTGATTCACGCAGTCTTCTCTGAACAGTTGATGTTGAGATGTGTCTGTTACTTGAGCTCTGAAGCATTTATTTGGGCTGGGATTTCTGAGGCTGGTAACTAATGAACTTATCCTCTGCAGCAGAGGTAACTCTGGATCTTCCTTTCCTGTGGCGGTCCTCATGAGAGCCAGTTTCATCATAGCGCCTGATGGATTTTGCGACTGCACTTGAAGAAACAAAGTTCTTGAAATTTTCCGGATTGACTGACCTTCATATCTTAAAGTAACGATAGACTGTCGTTTCTCTTTGCTTATTTGAGCTGTTCTTTACATAATATGGACTTGGTCTTTTACCAAATAGGGCTATCTTCTGTATACCACCCCTGCCTTGTCACAACACAACTGAATGGCTCAAAAGCATTAAGAAGTAAAGAAATTCCACAAATTAACAGCACACTGGTTAATTGAATTGCATTCCAGGTGTCTACCTCATGAAGCTGGTTAAGAGAATGCAAAGAGTGTGCAAAACTGTCATCAAGGCAAAGGGTGGCTACTTGGAAGAATCTCCAATATATTTTGATTTGTTCGACACTTTTGTTTGGTTAATACATGATTCAATGTGTAATTTCATAGTTTTGATGTTTTCATGATTATTCTACAATGCAGAAAATAGTAAAAAAATAAAGAAAAACCCTGGAATGAGTGTGTCCAAACTTTTGACTGGTACTTTGAAATCATTTTTTTTTTTGAAATTTGCCCCAAAAATGTCAAACTTGTTTTTGCTTTGACATTATGGGGTATTATCTGTAGATTGATGAGGGGAAAAAACGATTTAATCAATTTTAGAATAAGGCTGTAACATAACAAAAATGTGGAAAAAGTCTAGGGGATTGAATACTTTCCAAAGGCACTATCTATATCTATCGATAGATTGATATATATACACACATAAAATTATAATTTT
Source organism: Oncorhynchus kisutch (assembly GCF_002021735.2). Classification (NCBI taxonomy): domain Eukaryota; kingdom Metazoa; phylum Chordata; class Actinopteri; order Salmoniformes; family Salmonidae; genus Oncorhynchus; species Oncorhynchus kisutch. The sequence goes on along the minus strand of NC_034176.2, from coordinate 30,154,624 downwards.
TACACAGGCTAGCTCAAAATGAAGTGAAAATTGCCAAGTGGACACTGTTTGGCTCAGTCGCAAAGAGGAATAACTTTGCAGTGGTTTCTGATTAATAAACAATGCCATGCTGGTGGGTGGTAACATTCTAATAAAACCCAGCCCTGAAACTAGATGGAGGTTGGAAATAATTTGTATTACATGTCATGGGAAAAGACCACATTCACACGGATTTGCACGAAGTGGGCAGTTCGGATTTGTCACTTCAAACTAGAGCGGTGATGATACCAGTATTGCAAAAAAAATTATATGGCAAAAATTACAACATGAAGCAGACAAAACTCTTTGAACCTTTAAAAACCTGCTGCATGTAATATATTGGAAAATAAATAAATGTGACTGGATGACAACATAATGATGTTCGTTTCCAACATTTGGCGTTTTCCTAAAGAAGTTTAATCCGCTTCATGCTTTGTTTCCTTGCCACGGCACTAAAGAGTATCGCAATACTGGTGTCGTCCCAATCCTATTTCAAGCCCAAATATATCATACTTTTGACTAAAACTTATTGACTTAAATAGTTGTGCAAATCATATGCTCTTTGGCATTTAAAACTGAGATCCACATTTGTTGAAACGTCGCCATTGGTCGCACCAGTCGCATTTGTTATTATTTTTGAAAACGGGGCAGAGGTGCATTCTGCATTGTGGTAAAAAATATATAATAAAATTTTAAAAAATCATAGTACATACTCTACTGTTCTACCATGCGTGCAATGGTGTGCAATGATGTCAGAGAGGGAAAAAACTATATTTGTTGTTTGAAGTAACGTCTTTGTTGATGTAATATCGCAAACGGATTTGGCAGTTTCAACTCTACAGATTACAACTTTAAGTTATTTTTGGATGATAATTAAGTAGAATCTTCAAAATGTCAAAAAAGTATTGCAAAAGTATTGCAAGCGAGGATATTGAACCATATTGCAAGCGAAGATTAACATTTTGACAGACCGTCTGGGCATTTCCACCGCATGGGCAGATAATTTTGTGAATGGACTAAGGCGCTAGCATTACAGTGCATGAATAGGCAAGCACATACCTCGCTTTAGTCTCTCCATGGCACTTTTGCTCCCAGCATAAGTTGGTCTTATCTCCTTCCCAAGCTCTTCAATAATGGATAGCAGTTCTGCATATTTACTCTGAGGCACTTGACTTCCACTTGAACTCTTTGATACAATGAAAGAATGGTTTGAAAATATAACAGTGTGACTTATGTCAATTACGTTAGTCACCAACATACACTCAGTGGCCAGTTTATTAGGTGCATAACCCCGTTCATGAAAATAGTTCGCTCCTACAGACAGTTAGTCACGTGGACGTGGCTTGCTATATAAAGCAGGCAGGCAGGCATCCAGTTACTGTTCGACTGAACGTTAGAATGGGCAAAACGGGTGACCTCAGAGATGGAGTGTAGTATTTTAAAAAAATGTTTACCTTTATTCAGGCACTATTCAGGCACGACAGTGTCTAGGGTTTACCGAGAATGGTGCAACAAACCAAAAAAACATCCAGTCAGTGGCAGCTCTGTGGGCGAAAACCACTCATTGATGAGAGGTTGAAGGAGAATGGCAAGAATCGTGCAAGCTAACAGGTGGGCCACAAACAGGCAAGTACCGGTGCAGTTCAGGTCCCCTTGATACCAATTGAGCAACAATTCCATGCCCAGAAGAATTCAGGCTGTTCTGAAGCCAAAGGGAGGTCCAACCCAGTACTAGATGGGTGTATATAATAACCGGCCACTGACTGTAAATGGTACCAGAAATATTCTATATGGAAATTCATGCTTTGTGCTGCAAAAAAACATTTGGCAACATTTAAAATGTGTGGTATAATCTATCACATTAGATTATGCATTGCTATCATCCAAAACATGTTTTACAATTTCAGTCTTTACCTGTGAAAAGCTGAAAGATGGTGGTCCATAGTCATTCACTACTGGCCTGTAAGATTGCAGTGTTGATATGCTTGTTGAAGTAGAGTGAACAACAGCAACTGTTGGAGTGAAAAAACAAAAAGATATACAGTATACTATATGCCACATGCAATACCTGCATGCATTAAATTAAATTGATTTGGAATTAATCATTTGAAATTGACCAGGAATAAGTGGCTGAAACGTTAGACTAGTTTTATTTATGGCATTGTTTCAATGAGTGTGTTGCATTACTTTTGTCCATTTTAACTTGACATACATGGAGACTAATGGACTAATGGCTGTATTGGGGGGGGGGGGGGGGGGGGGGGGGGAGAGATTGAGATGGAGATGCAATGAGGCTCAGAGAACACTGGGTGTCACCAAAGGGTCAAAGAACGGTCCACATCCAGATCAATCATTAGCCTTGGTGAAACAATCATGGAGGAAGCCGTACGGGTAGAATTAAGAAGCCAAAGTGATACATTTAATATACACTGTTGCAGCATCCAACCTGACAGAAAATCCGACAATAGAGTACGCATGTTCTGTTTAGGTAGACGAGTGAACAACCGAATTATAAACTTTACGGATGCACGAGAGGGAAAGGGTTTTATGATTAGTGATAATGGCGGATATGAATCAGCTCTCAGGATCTGACCCTATACATATAACTGGACAAAAACTACAGTCACGGGCTTCCCCCAGGTATTCATTACAACATCGAATTTTACAACCGACAAAACAGAGTCAAGACTAAACATTAACTGCAATTTCCTCCTCACCTTGGTTCACGGAAGTTCCGAGAACATGCTGATGGAGGTTGGGCTTGTAAGACATTCCTAAAGACATTATAAATTAAAGAAATAAAAATCGTCCTAAAATCCAATGAAGCGTCTCTGTCTCCCTCAGACACTTTTTGTTTACAGCAGAGCAGCACCGGCAAATATGGCCGTCACTTTATATTGACACCCACAATGCAATATATCCTCACAATAGCAAATACATGCTTATTTGACCCCAAAAACAACTTTCTTACGATAACTATTACAAAATTCATTTAAAAAAATACACGTTTTATTAAATAATTTTTCTTTAAGCTTTTGTTATAGTGTATTGGGTTATAGTTTTAAGGCAAAATATTTTTTTTAAGTTAATGTCAAACTCAGATGACTGAATAAAAAAAATTGATGACTGACCATACACCTCCTGTAGCCTGTGCTAGTAATACGGATAACGTAACTCAAAAAAATATTACTATGCAATGTAATAAGGATATTATTACAATTAAATAAGTATTATCCTACACATATTGTCGTTACAGTAAAATGTTTAATAATGAAAAAAAAAGATCCCTGGCCTAGTCCTACTCTTACGTAATTTACGCAACATGATCATGACAATTAGTTACGAGAAGTGTGTGTGTGTGTGTGTGTGTGTGTGTGTGTGGGGGGGGGGGGGGGGGGGGGGGGGTGTAGTGTAGTGTAGTGTAACTGGGAAAGCAAGTCCCAATATACAAACGGAAACAGACGATGAGAACATATCATTTTTGAAAGTAACATTTATCGTTATCAGATGAAAATATACACTGCTCAAAAAAATAAAGGGAACACTTGAACAACACAATGTAACTCCAAGTCAATCACACTTCTGTGAAATCAAACTGTCCACTTAGGAAGCTACACTGATTGACAATAAATTTCACATGCTGCTGTGCAAATGGAATAGACAACAGGTGGAAATGATAGGCAATTAGCAAGACACCCCCAATAAAGGAGTGGTTCTGCAGGTGATAACGACAGACCACTTCTCAGTTCCTATGCTTCCTGGTTGATGTTTTGGTCACTTTTGAATGCTGGCGGTGCTTTTACTCTAGTGGTAGAATCTACAACCCACACAAGTGGCTCAGGTAGTGCAGCTCATCCAGGATGGCACATCAATGTGAGCTGTGGCAAGAAGGTTTGCTGTGTCTGTCAGCGTAGTGTCCAGAGCATGGACACTACGCTACCAGGAGACAGGCCAGTACATCAGGAGACCTGGAGGAGGCCGTAGGAGGGCAACAACCCAGCAGCAGGACCGCTACCTCCGCCTTTGTGCAGGGAGGAGCAGGAGGAGCACTGCCAGAGCCCTGCAAAATGACCTCCAGCAGGCCACAAATGTGCATGTGTCTGCTCAAACGGTCAGAAACAGACTCCATGAGGGTGGTATGAGGGCCCGACGTCCACAGGTGGGGGTTGTGCTTACAGCCCAACACCGTGCAGGACGTTTGGCATTTGCCAGAGAACACCAAGATTGGCAAATACACCACTGGCGCACTGTGCTCTTCACAGATGAAAGCAGGTTCACACTGAGCACATGTGACAGACGTGACAGTCTGGAGACGCCGTGGAGAACGTTCTGCTGCCTGCAACATCCTCCAGCATGACCGGTTTGGCGGTGGGTCAATCATGGTGTGGGGTGGCATTTCTTTGGGGGGCCGCACAGCCCTCCATGTGCTCGCCAGAGGTAGCCTGACTGCCATTAGGTACCGAGATGAGATCCTCAGACCCCTTGTGAGACCATATGCTGGTGCGGTTGGCCCTGGGTTCCTCCTAATGCAAGACAATGCTAGACGCCATGTGACCGGAGTGTGTCAGCAGTTCCTGCAAGAGGAAGGCATTGATGCTATGGACTGGCCCACCCGTTCCCCAGACCTGAATCCAATTGAGCACATCTGGGACATCATGTCTCGCTCCATCCACCAACGCCACATTGCACCACAGACTGTCTAGGAGTTGGCGGATGCTTTAGTCCAGGTCTGGGAGGAGAGCCCTCAGGAGACCATCCGCCACCTCATCAGGAGCATGCCCAGGCGTTGTAGGGAGGTCATACAGGTACGTGGAGGCCACATACTACTGAGCCTCATTTTGACTTGTTTTAAGGACATTACATCAATGTTGGATCAGCCTGTAGTGTGGATTTCCACTTTAATTTTGAGTGTGACTCCAAATCCAGGCCTCCGTGGGTTGATAAATTTGATTTCCATAATTTGTGTGATTTTGTTGTCAGCACATTCAACTATGTAAAGAAAAAAGTATTTAATAAGAATATTTCATTCATTCAGATCTAGGATGTGTTATTTTAGTGTTCCCTTTATTTTTTTGAGCAGTGTATATCAATTGACACATATTGGGGAAACAGAAACATGATGTAGCCTACTTGCTTACTGAGATTTTGAATAGATTTGCAATGCACGAATTCGTTTTTTTTTTAAATAATCACGTCAAGGGCAGACAAGTCAAAGAAACTAGATACATTTTGGCTTCTGACGTATGTTTCACGCCATGCCAATCACATGCTACCAGAGTAGTGTTTAACCAATCAGGGACGCAGTAGCTAGATTTTTAAATAGTTGTTATTGTGGGCATGGTGCGTGTGGTGACTTGGTTTCTGGTTATGTGTTTTGTTTGCCAGTGTAACGTAACGAGGAACACGCGAACATTGCAAAAACTTATAACGCAAATTCGTGCATATACTGTCTAGTTTTTGTAGAGTTGAAATGGCGAAAGGTAAGTAGCGAAACAGGGATGTTTTGAGGAAGTTAACTTTAGTCAGTTATCCAACATTACTGTATCTAGCCAAAGACGTTAAAGTTACTTAGTACAGTGGTAGCACGTTGTGTCTAAGTTGACTAAAGTAAGCTAGAGAGAGACGTTAAATGTATTTTATTTTGATAAAATTGAGAAGCTACATTTGAGATGAATATATATATATATATATATTAATTCGTAAATGTACATTTTCAAGTAACGATTTATTTGTAGTTTTTACTAAATTGCCTCAAATTACAGAGCTAGTAACAGAGCATTGTGCAGTACAAATAATATTTGATGTATGATGAAATGCGATCTGTCTTCATTTTATTAATATTTTTCTGTATGGTGGTTTTTGTATTTATGTGCTCTGCTCCGGTGCCCTACTTGTTTATTTTTATCCCCAATTTTTGGGAACTAGCTAGCTAGCTAAAATAACCCTTGGATATGCTATTGATATGGTAGGCTATATCAAAGTCAACCTAACTAACCTCCAGACACGCCTGCCTTCAAAGGGAAGAAAAAAATGCGGACCACCTACAAGAGACCCGAGGGAACCCTTCAGCCCAAACAAGTCGAAAAGGAGACAAAGGAAAATAAACCAGAATTTAATGGGGTAACTTGCTATTGTGTTGGAAATATAGCACTAATACAGGCTGGTATTGGTTATCAATACTTTTCAGGTGTTCGCTAGCTAAGTTACACCAGTGCATGTTGCATACATTCACCCATTATGAAAACATTAATGTGTTGCAGGATGCAGGTAATGGTCAGACCACTTTACCAAGTTTTTGGAGTCCCAGCAAACCCAAATCTCCTCTGTGCAACAACTCAAGTTCTCTCAGCCAAGAGGAAAATGTTCCTGAGAAATTGACTCTACAAACTGAGAAATCAAAGCAAGGGAAAGGTAACCCACCATTTGTTATTCCCATCCACCACCAATAATGACAATGGACGTCTACCATCTCATTTTCTAAACCATACAATATTGATTATTGTCTGAATAAAACCTTTAAAACCCACCAGATGTCAAATAAAATCGTCTTGGTCGCATATACGTATTTAGCAGATTTTATTGCGGGTATAGCAAAATACTTGTTTTGTGTTCCTAGCTTGAACAGTGCATTAATATTTTTTTTAAATTTTATTTCACCTTTATTTAACCAGGTAGGCTAGTTGAGAACAAGTTCTCATTTGCAACTGCGACCTGGCCAAGATAAAGCATAGCAGTGTGAACAGACAACACAGAGTTACACATTGAGTAAACAATTAACAAGTCAATAACACAGTAGGAAAAAAAAGTCTATATACATTAATACACACGTGTAAAATAAATATTATATCTAAATATTAGAACAAGCAGTGTGTATACACTACATGACCAAAAGTATGTGGACACCTGCTCATCGAACGTTTCATTCAAAAATCATGAGCCTTAAATATGGTATTTCCCCCCCCCCCTTCTGCCTGCACTATATACAAAAGTATGTGGACACCAGTTCAAATGAGTGGATTTGGACATTTCAGCCACACCTGTTGCTGACAGTTGCTGACATTGATCCTTGCAATCTGCATAGACAAATATTGGCAGTAGAATGCCTTACTGAAGAGCTCAGTGACTTTCAATGTGGCACCATCATAGATAGATAGGATGCCACCTTTCTAACAAGTCAGTCCGGTCAACTGTAAGTGCTGTTATTGTGAAGTGGAAACGTCTAGGAGCAATAGCTGCTCAGCCGCATAGTGGTAGGCCACACAAGCTCACAGAGTGGGACCACCTAGTGCTGAAGCGTGTAAAATAATCATCTGTCCTCGGTTGCAACACTCACTACTGAGTTCCAAACTAACTCTGGACACAACATCTGCACAACAACTGCTTGTCGGGAGCTTCATGAATTGGGTTTCTGTGGCCGAGCAGCCGTGCACAGCCTAAGATCACCATGAGCAATGCCAAGTGTCGGTTGGAGTGGCGTAAAGCTCGCCGCCATTGAACTCTGGAATAGTGGAAACGCATTCTCTGGAGTGATGAATCGCGCTTCACCATCTCGCAGTCCAACAGACGAATCTGGGTTTGGCTACCTGCCCCAATGCATTGTGCCAACTAAAGTTTGGTGGAGGAATAATGGTCTGGGGCTGTTTTTCAAGGTTCAGGCTAGGTATGCCCCCGTGCAGAAAGTGAGGTCCATACAGAAATGGTTTGTCGATCCGTGTGGAAGAACTTGACTGGCCTGCACAGAGCCCTGACCTCAATCCCATCAAACAACTTTGGGATGAATCGGAATGACGACTGAGCCAGGCCTAACCGCCCAACATCCGTGCCCAACCTCACTAATGCTCTTGTGGCTGAATTGAAGCAAGTCCCTGCAGCAATGTTCCAACATCTAGTGGAAAGCCTTCCCAGAAGAGGGGAGGCTGTTATTGCAGCAAAGGGGGGACCAACTCCATATTAACACTTCCTTTGGCCGCCTTTCCTTCCAGTTCTCTGCTGCCAATGACTGGAACAAATTGTAAAAATTTGTTAATGCTAAATTGTAATCATTTTGCCTCTATGGCCTATTTATTGCTGTACCTCCCTACTCTAATACATTTGCACACACTGTACATAGATTTTTTTTCTATTGTGTTATTGACTGTAGGTTTAACTCAGTTTTTTGTTGCTTTGCTTTATCTTGGCCAGGTCACAGTTGTAAAAGAGAACTTGTTCTCAACTGGCCTAACTGGTTAAATAAAGGTGAAATAAAACAATTTGAATGCCCATGATTATGGAATGAGATGTTCGAGCAGGTGTCCACACACTTCTGGTCGTGTGATGGGATGAATAGACTATAGGGCTAGAATATGTAGTATATGTACAGCAGTAGTTATAGGATGGGCCTTGACTAGAATACAGTATATACATATGAAGGGGGTAAAACAGTATGTAAACATTAAATAATGTGACCAGTGTTCCATGACTATGTACATAGGGCAACAGCCTTTATGGTGCATGGTAGTGTAACCGGGTGGTTGCTGTCTAGTGACAGAAGTTCAGGGCAGGGGCCAACTAGTGGTGACTTTAACAGTCTAATGGCCTTGAGAGAGCGAGACGCTGTTTTTCAGTGTCTTGGTTCCAGCTTTGCTGTATGTGTACTGATCTCGCCTTCTGGATTGTAGCGGGGTGAACAGGCTATGGCTCGGGTGGCTGAGGTCCTTTATCTTCTTGGCCTTCCTGTGACAGTGGGTGCTGTCGATGTCATCCTGGAGGGCAGAAGTTTGTGGGTCTATGGGCCAAGCCAAATTTCTTTAGCCTAAGGTTGAAGAGCTGCTGTTGCACCTTCACCACCACCACCCTGTCTGGGTGGACCATTTCAGATTGTCAGTGATGTGTACACTGAGGAACTTGAAGCTTTTCACCTTCTCCGCTGCTGCCAAGTCGATGGCGCCGTGCTGTCTCCTGAAGTCCACGATCAGCTGTTTTGTTGAGGGAGAGGTTATTTTCATGGCACCACTCTGCCAGGGACTTTACCGTTGTCATTGGTAATTAGGCTTTCCACTGTTGTGTCGTCTGCAAACTTGATTGAGTTGGAGATGTCATGCGTGGCCATGCAGTCATGGGTGTACAGGAGGGGGTGGAGTATGCACCCTTGTGGGGCCCCCCTGTTGAGGATCAGCGTAGTGGTGCTGTTGCCTACCTTTACCACCTGAGGGGCAGCCCATCAGGAAGTCCAGGACCCAGTTGCACAGGGCGGAGTTCATACCCAGGACCTCGAGCCATGCAACAATTGCGCTCCATATGTTTTGGTTACCTCTAAATTATTTGTTAGTCAGGAGATTGGCGTTAAGTGACCTTCAGAATAATTTCCTGTGTGTGAATAGCAGCAGTGTCCACTGATCAATGTCTTATGACACACTGTTTATTTAGGCAGTATGTTTTGCTTATGCAACCAGGTCTGATGTACATTGTGCTTCATTCCAAACTATTCTATTCAGTGAGACAGAATCAAGTTAACTCTCAAGCTGGTGTGTCTCGGCAAGCGGAGAATAAAGTGAGGACCTGCTTGGCTCCTCGAACCAGAGAAACAACTGCCTTGAAGGTCGAGGAGGATCCTAAATCGCACCCCAACCCAGGGCTTGCGCCAGATGTCCCCATGCCCAAATCTAAGGGGGGGGCTAGTCAAAAAGTCAAAAAGTAAGTAATGCTGACACGTCAATAAAACATTTGTTTAAATGGAGAACAGTATTTGTTGGTCAGGCCAGCGCTTCATGACCAGATCATCTGACCATTGGCGCATGCATACGCTTTTTTCAGAATGGAATAATGTATTCTCTTTTCATCCAGAGCACAAGGCAGTGCTGCCCAAAACAGGAAGGTCACAGATTATTATCCGATTAGACGGAGTTCCAGAAAAAGCAAAGCTGAATTGAAGGTCAGTATATAATGCCAAAGGGAGTTGTGCTTCAGGATCAACTATACCCCCCCCCCCCCTCAGAACAGGACATCCATTCATCTAGTGTGGTGTTTTTTTAATTTTTTAAATAATGTAATTCTCAGGTCAAGATTTAAGCAAATGCTCTCAATTCTAGTAGTAGCAGCTTGAACTAGTTAATGTTGAAGAACATGGTTATGAATAAGTAGCCTAGGCTACATCTAATAGCTGTATTACATACATGAACTCAGACCTGGCTGATCAGGTATTGTCTTCTGTGGAATTCATAATTGTTGGCCAGGTGTTTAAATGTTTTCTCCTTATTGTAAACCCTCCAATTTGAACTTGGGAGAGCATCATTTAGAACGGCTGAAGCTTAGACTACTTGTGTGTTCACTCAAGTGTTAAACTTCAAGAACATTGATCCTTCCTTTACAATCAAAGCATAGTATGCCTGTAAATGTAACCTTTATTTAACTAGGGACTGTAGTGACACCCCTTGCACTGAGATAGTGTCTTGAACCGCTGCACCACTCGGGAGCAACACAATGCGCTGCTTTTAAAATGGACAAATCTTTCTTTAGGGTCTAATTTGAGTAAATTCAAACTACAGAGTCATGTTTTTAATTATCTGTATTGTTTGACAGCCTTAATATTTATTGAGTCACTTTAATGACTCATTAAAAACCACACTCTGCCAACAGAACGAAGAACACCGACAGCTTGATGACCTGATAAAACATGGAGTTGAAGAAGGACTGCAGGTTGGTTTTGAAATGAAAGTCATATTTTACTGACCCTGATCATCTGAACCTGGAATTTGATTTTTACCTACTTAAACCCCAATTAGGTAAAAAATATAGAGGGGAAGGGAAGAGGAGTGTTTGCTGTCAGATGTTTCAAGAAGGGTCAGTTTGTAATTGAGTATCATGGTGACTTGTTGCATCTGACTGATGCCAAGAAGAGAGAGGCTCTGTATGCCCAAGACCCTGGGACTGGCTGCTACATGTACTATTTTCACTATCTCAGCAAAACCTACTGGTAAGTAATTTACACAAACTTAATTTTCAGTTTATATTAAGTAACCCTGACATGCACAGAGTACACCAAACATTAGAAACACCTTCCTAATATTGAGTTGCACACACACAAATGGTGTGCCTGGCACCCTACCCCATTCAAAGGCACCTAAATCTTGTCTTGCCCATTCACCCTCCGAATGGCTTTCGTACACAATCCATGTCTCAAGGCTTAAAAATCATTCTTCAACCGGTCTCCTCCCTGTCTACACAGAGTTTTTTTTATATTTTTTTATTATAGTGATTTTTGAAATAGATTTAACAAGTGACCTCAATAAGGGACCATGGTTTTCACCTGGTGTCATAGAAAGAGCAGGTGTTAATGTTTTTGTATACTCAGTGTATGTATTGTCAGCTAGCTCGTGGATGTTTTCAAATCTTTCATTTCCTCTACAGTGTTGATGCTACAAAAGAATCAACTCGCCTGGGAAGGCTGCTAAACCACAGTAAAAATGGCAACTGCCAGACCAAGCTCCATGACATGGATGGAATACCTCATCTCATACTGGTGGCTTCAAGGGACATTGAGGCTGAGGAAGAGCTGGTTTATGACTACGGTGACCGTAGCAAGGAATCAATATGTGCTCACCCATGGCTCAAATACTGATGTTCCACCAGAGTATTCTCTCAAGAGAATGACTAGGTGCATTCATTTATTCAAAAAGAGAACCTGTTCTCTTTTTGTTTTTTAAAAATCCATTCCATTGGCCCTAAGGTGCAAACTGCTTTCCGGTGAGACAAATTCAGTGTGCCTGTTTGGGCAAAACGGTGGCAGTATGAACAAGGTGGAACACAACCTTTTTAAGATGGCACATGGGTTAAATTTGTTTTTAAAACTATCAATTTATTGCTGGATTTGGATGGAGTTTTTATACATATTAAGGCCAGTGTGTCCATGATGTGTGAAATATATTTAACATACTAGCTATTGTTTTTAGGTTGCTTTTATATAAGTGATTAATTTATCAAGCTATGTATGGTTCTAGTTGATGCAACAATATGTTGCATAGGAGCGTCAATGCTCTCCTGGCTTCGGGGAGGACAGCTTATACTTGATTTGAAAATGTAGCTTTTGTTGCAATGGGTGAAACATCCGAATGAATTTTGAATTAAATGTAAGTTGCTCTTTTTGAACAAATGAACTGTGTACATAGACAAATCTTTTCATAAATCTGGCTAGCATGGAAGCTCATTTTGCAAAGCATAGAAAGGCAAGCTTATTAATATTCAGACGTGTAACAGTCCACCATCCTTGTATGAGTATTTCACAACGTGCAACAGATTAAATATATTTGGTGTGATTTTATAACAGTAATATTTCAAATTGCTTTCTTTACAGCTGCTCTATTGTTTGAGGTCAAATGGTAGTTCAAAAGCCCTTTGCGCTAGTTTAAAAGTTAAGTTCAATCACTCAGTAAATAGCAAAGAAAATGTCATTTAAAAAATTCAGGGTGCATTAAAAAAATTCAGGGTGAACAATTTAGTCAACTCTTTATATAGGCTCCTGTGTAGTGCCCCCCCCCCCCCCCCAGCCTAAATTTGTAATGTCAGAAACTCTACATGGTGTCAGGCGTTACACAGGGGTGCTGGCACATTGACTCCAATGCTTACCACAGTTGTCAAGTTTGCTGGATGTCCTTTAGGTGGTGGACCATTCTTGATATACATGAGAAATTGAGTGTGGGGGGGAAACTAGCAGCGTTGCAATTCTTTGACACAAACCGGTGCGCCTGGCACCTAATACCATACACTGTTCAACGGTACTGGTCTTGCCCAGTCACTCTGAATGGTACACATGCAAAATCCATGTCTCAGGGCTTAAAAATCCTTTAACCTGTCTCCTCCCCTTAATCTACACTGATTAAGTGGATTTAACAAGTGACACTTAAGGGATCATAGCTTTCACCTAGTCAGTCTTGTGGTAAGAGCAGGTGTTAATGTTTTGTATACTCAGTGTACATAAAAAGAAAATCCTATTTGCTAAAACATTCCAATGGCAGTAGAGTGCTCATGTAGTCTTGGAGGTCCTGTCTCTACTGGGGCTACTGTTGTAACCCCCAACTTGAATGTTGGTCTTTGCAAGGTTCCATCTGTCCATCCAGAGTTTGAACCAAGTAGTGATTAATGTTCAACCAAAAAGGAATCTTCTGTTACAGCTCATTTTTGTACAAAGTTCAAGGAAACATGAGTTTATCGTGCATCTACCATGTTATTCTACCTAAAGTGCAGAAATAGGAATTTTCCCTTAACTATTAATGACATGACACATCTATAAAAACACAATGCTGAGATACTTTTAAAAGGCTTAATTATTCTAGAGTTTCAAATGCCATTCTGTTCAAGTTAAATTATCCTAGTACAAAGGAAGCATAGGAAAAACGTGTGCATAAAAATGTTTGGTTTATCGTTGGTGTTAATGCTTTAGGTCTTTCTCACACCGGTTGTCCTCATTTCCGCCTGAATGAAAACCTACAAATAAAGACATTAGTTCAGAATGCATTTGAGAAAGCTTGCTCTGCATTGAGTTTTTGCCAACACAATTTCGGTCCCTAGAAGTTACTGGTCTTTACAAAGGAGGTGAAGGGGGAGTGCAGACCATAACAATGCTGACCACAACAGCCAAGCTGGCCTCGAAGTGGTCAGCAACAGTTACATCTGCTTTCTCTCTTCATTCAATCACACAGCATCAGCACAAACAGCCCGCCGGTCACAAGCAGGTCATAAGGCAGAGATGGACTGTGAAAACAAACTACCCCTGGTTGTCCACCCTGTGATACCATGATGAATGTCTCTGAAATACTTCGTTTTTTTTCAGTGTAAATCAACCTCTTCAAACTACATGCTTTTCACACACTTCACTATGGATGTTAAATAGTTATGCAAAGTTCATTTGTGAAAAAAGCTCATTGCTTACAGCTTTCTGATGGTATTTTCCTCTTTTGGTTCCTCTTCTTTAGTCTCATCTGTTGTGTTAGGAAGCGAAGGGGATGGAAATTCCAGGTCAGCCTTTACCATGGCATGCTTGCCCTGTGAGTGCATCCCACTGCAAGTACAGAGCACTTCATTAAAAGCTAATTTAGGGAATTTGTCTAACTGCCTAAACTTCTCCGAATTAGTGTTGGACTGTCTCAAAGTGCCCCTCCCCTGAGGAATACAGCAAATCTACTGACAGTAATTACATTCTCTCAGTGAACATACACTGAACAAAAATAAATGCAACATGTAAAGTGCTGAAATAAAAGATCCCAGAAATGTTCCGCACGCACTAAAAGCTTATTTCTCTCAATTTGTTTAAATCCCTATTAGTGAGCATTTCTCCTTTGCCAAGATAATCCATCCACCTGCCAAGTGTGGCATATCAAGAAGCTGATTAGACAGCATGATCATTACACAGGTGCACCTTGTGTTGGGAACAAAAGGCTGCTCTAAAATGTGCAGTTTTGTTACACAACACAGTGCCACAAGTGTCTCAAGTTGAGGGAGCATGCAAATGGCATGCTGATTGCAGGAATGTCCATCAGAGCTGTTGCCAGAGAATTGAATGTTAATTTCGCTACCATAAGCCGCCTTCAATGTTGTTTTAGAGAATTTGTCAGAGAGTCCAACCGGCCTCACAACTGCAGCCCAAATGTAACCACGCCAGCCCAGGACCTCCACATCTGGCTTCTTCACCTGCAGGAATGTCTGAGACCAGCCACCCGGACAGCTGACAACTGGGTTTGTACAACCAAAGCATTTCTGCACAAACTGTCAAATCGTCTCAAGGATGCTCATCTGCGTGCTCGTCGTCCTCACCAGTGTCTTGACCTGACTGCGGTTCACAGTCATAACCGACTTCAGTGGGCAAATGCTCACCTTCGATGGCCACTGGCATGCTGGAGAAGTGTACTTTTTACGGATTAATCCCGGTTTCAACTGTACCGGGCAGGTGGCAGACAGCATGTATGGCGTCATGTGGGCGAGTGGTTTGCTGATGTCTACGTTGTGAACAGACTGCCCCATGGTGTCAATGGGGTTATGGTATTGGCAGGCATAAACTACGGACAATGAACACAATTGCATTTTATTGATGGCAATTTGAATGCACAGAAATACCGTGATGAGATCCTGAGACCCATTGTCGTGCCTTTCATCCGCCGCAATCACCTCACATGTTTCAGTATGATGATGCATCGCCCCATGTCACGCAGAACCGTACACAATTTCTAGAAGCTGAAAATGTCCCGGTTCTTCCATGGCCTGCATACTCACCAGACATGTCACGGATTGAGCATGTTTGTGATTCTTTGTATCGACGTGTACGACAGCGTTTTCCAGTTCCCTCCAAAATCCAGCAACTTCACACAGCCATTGAAGAGGAGTGGGGCCTAAATAATTTAATTCAATTGACTGATTTCCTTAAATGAACTGTAACTAAGTAAAATCTTGAAATTGTTGCATATTGCATTTTTTTGTTCAGTGTAAATTCGGGAAGCCTAATCGATTAAGATACCACAAACATTTACGGGTTCACAACTTTTTACCTTTTCATATATCTGCATACCTTTCTGTCATGTCAACCATCTGCTTGTCTTCATAAACGTTCACTCACGTAGCCTATTATGGGGTAGCAAATCTAGTCCAGTTTCTAGACCAGGGATGAGCGACTGATGGTGGTAGGGGCCACAGAAAATCTGAATGTATCAGTGGGCCGCAGTGGCTCACAGGTCTGAGTACCCACACGTGCGGTCAGAACCGGCCCTAGCCTTTTGGGGGCCTTAAGTGAAATTTAGTTTTGGGGTCTCCCCTCCAGAGAGAGCAAAACAGTTTAGCGGCCTTCCTCTCCACAGTGTTTTAAAGTTCATTTCCTGCAAATCTATTTAGCAATTTTATAACTCATTCCATGCAATTCTATACATTTGGCTCAGGGAGATCGTTCAAGATTGACTTCGAAATTGGATGTCTTTCCATGTCCTGAGGACATCGGGAACTTCCATTACCTTAACCATTCGTGAATGAGTGCATAAACTTAACTTCAAAAGTTGACCTTTGGAGATATGGAATGATACAGAGCAGCAGCTTCGAAATTTGATGTTTGGAGAAATGGAACGATGCAGAGCAGCAGGAGCAACCCAGGGTGTCAAAAACACTTTAAAATCTGACGTTTGGAGAAACGTGAGATTGTGAGTGCTTGTTAATTTTGCCATAGGGTGGAGAGAAATGTTTGCAGTTTTTAATATGATATCTGAGTGAGTGACTAACAAAGTCAATGGGGGGCCCCCCAGTAAGTAATTCGACCATGATTACTACAAGTTTGAATAGCTGGCAGCTAGACTAACTTATCAATCTAAAAAATGTTAGCTAACATGGGCTAATTGAGTGACGGTCAGCAGGAAAACTGCTGATGCACAACCAAATTTCTAAATTGCACCTTGTGTATTCTACTATTCTAACTCTCAACAGTAAGTTGAGAACCTGACTGAGTAAATTTGTTTGTCTTGTTAAATTGATCCGCGGCTCTACAAAAGCTGCCAGTTGCCCATCCCTGTTCTAGACAGACATACAAAGTAAATTGAAAGCAGGTGAGGGGTTCTGGCGGTTCTGTTATGGCTGTGTGGGGCATTTCCCTGAAAGGTCCAATAAACCCCTTAGAGAGCAAGGTAAAAGCCAATAAATACACAGCCCTTCTGAGTGATCACCTTCAACCTATGGTGAACTATTTCTATCCTGATGGGAGTGTTCTCTTCCAATGACAATGACCCCATCCACAGGGCAAAGTTGTCACTGAATGGTTTTATGAAAGTTCTAACTGTGTAAGCCATATGCCATGGCCTTCTCAGTCACCAACTCAATATACTTTGTATCCCTCATTTACTCAAGTGTTTCCTTTATTTTGGAAACTGTATATCTGTCTAGAAGCTGGGCTAGATTATCAAGTATGCTTGGGTTTGTTACGAGGATGGCAGATGGGTGTAATCCCATGACTCTGGATCAGAAAGTAGGCTATGTGAGTGAAAGTTTATGAAGACAAAAGCTGTGGAATTATTAGACTTTCTTATATAAAAAGGTGGGTGAAATGTTTGCTTCAGTATACATTTCCCGAGCACTAAAGACTCCGGCATTTTCTGCTTGGTTTAGGCTATAGAGTAAGGCCTTGAAAGAAAAAAAATGGTTTCTGACAATTATGCCTATAGTAAAAGGCTTGCTTTGTTGGGTGATGTATTTTGAAAAAAATCTATCACACAAAATGTATATGTTGTATCTCACAATTGATTGTGCTTTGGTATGTTCACTGTAACAGAACGTTTTTTCCCCCTATATATTTGCTGTATTCCACAAAGTTACATCTAACTTGGATCTAGCCCTACCTCACTCTCCCTGAGTGAGGTACACACTTTGACAGCCAGTCCAACACTTAAGTCATAGGTTTAGGCACTTCATAGACATGTGTCTATGAAGGGGGGGACTGGTCAGGCCTGGCTCTGTATTCTACCTCTTGTAGAGCTGCAACTCTTCCTGGGCCACCAATAGCTGTGCCTTGAGCTGGTTCCTCTCCTGAAGCACCTCCTTCAGCTCCTGCATTGTGAAGCGTGGTCTGTTGGGATCTTTCATGTCTACCACCAGTTTGTTTGGTCCTAGTGTTTGCTGAGAGAAGATATTGATTAAAGGGATAAACTCATAACAAAAAGGAGTCCACACAACTGTGTTGCAAAGTAGAGTGTATAGCAACCCAGTGAAACGTAAGACAACCTTTACATACCCTGACAGAACCTAGTCCAGGTAGACATGACCACGTTATGGGAAATTAAATGTATCGATTCTGTCCACAACTGTTAAAGATTCCTGGTCTGAAAACATCAAACTCACCTCTTCCTGACCGACAGAACTTTCTCTCACGATTCTATCCAGTTCACTTTTCAAGTTGTCTCGTTCCATTTTCAACTCCTCCAGCGATAGGTTGTGCTTATTCACTAACGTTTCAAACATCTCCAAAACACGCACAATTTTGAATTGCAAATCTGAGACTTCCTCACCTGTACTAATTATTTTCAACAAATCTCTGCCAATGACGTATGAAATGTCATAAACATCTTCCACTGTCAGCTCAAATGCGTTCTTCTCGAACGCAGAAACGGGTGAGGACTTGGATTCGTTCAACTCTTCCATTTCTCGTGTTCCAAAAACGCACCGAATTGAGTTGAAAGAAACACGAGTTTGTTTTCTCAACCGGTGGGACCGATTTCTCAAATCCACCGTTATGACATTTAACATAGAATTAACGTATGAACTGTAATACATGTAGTTCCATGCGAGCTACAGTAGCCACTTCAAGTTAGTAACTGAATGGACCATCCTCTTTGAACATGTTTAATGGTTGACCACAGTATAGTGACATACAAATAAGCCAATAGCGATAGCCTGTTCCGCCACTTGTAACAAGAGAGCAAAGTTTCCATGGCGACCGTGAAGCCATGCGCATAATCGGGTAAACAGCACGTGATGTTTCCCCGTTATTTTCAACTTTGTACTTGGAATTTAAATGTCTGAAGTTAGATTGACATTCCGTCAATCAGGGGGCCTTGTGGCCATCAGAAAGCTTTCAGGATCCCTGAAAAAGTAGCGATAAAACCATCAGAATTAACAAGGCAAACAAATATGCTAGAACTGACAGGCATTAAAACATTGTGAAATTTTATGTTTGAGTGTCCAACAATTGAGCAAACACTGAGAACAGGTCGAAAACAATATCTATTGGAAAAAATAGCCTGTGATCATAGTCACATCACATTAAAAACACTGTGCCATTTTATATGTTTGAGTGTGGAAAATTGAGCAAACATTGAAAACTGTGTTGAAAACCATATCTATTGAAAAAATTGCTTCTGATCATATTCACATCACAGGTAGTCAACAATATGCCAGCTTGTAATACAGTCTACTTACTGCTAGTATAAAGCACCATATCTGTACAACAAAACATTTATTGAAAAGGCACAGGATATCTCAGATAGCACATTCTTCTCTCCAGAATGAATCTCTCATTGTCCCATCAGGACAACTTTGTCCTGACAATCGCACTTGGCATAATGCTCTTTATGACTTTCTTCATAGGTTCATCTTACTCACTTTAGGCCTCAAAACACCAAGCTCTCCTGTCAAACTACGCCCTGAATATGAGTCATCTGACTATCCCAGCCTGAGCACATATTTTTGGAACTGTATTCAACCAGTACTCCAATAATTCACCCTCTGGCGCTCCCCTACACCCTCTGGTGGTAACTGGCTGTTGGACATTCCCATGACAATTGTTGGTGGAAGGACTCCCATGACAATTGTTGGTGCACGGACCACAAGCCCATTCCTGTACTGTTTGTACTTGGAGACCACCAGCATGGGACATTATAGGTCCCAGCTAATGGATGCTTCAGTGCCTCCTGAGCATGCTTCATGTGCAAATAATCTCCTCTCTTCCACATATCTGGCACCTCTGGTTGCCTCATGTCTCCGGAGAAGATGCTTATCCTGGAGAGGTGCAATGAGAGAAATTAAAAACTCAGGTTACACCCTGACAATAAATGTCCTAGCCATGCCAATACTACTACTGAGATCAATAGCAATACTTTGGTTACACTTAAGATTGTTCATGAAGTGAGAACAATGAGTTCTCCAGGGAGGACATCATGCATGTGGATTTGTGGCTTGTGGCACATGTGGCCTTCTAAAATGAATGGAAGATGGAGGTAGTAATAGTGAGATGCTTGATTAGTATATTGGCAAAGGAGGTGAAAGTATTAATGATCATGGCATTTATTATGATGAGCTGATTAAAGATCTGAATTAAGATCTACACATTATCAGCCAATAAGAATACTCCCACCACACATCATGCAAAAACATGATCACAAGGAAGTATTGCATTTCAGATTACATGTGGTACTGTGCTTTGGTACAGTGGAGGTGCTTGGCTCAAGAACAATGACATCAAAAAATGAGAGAAAATACAATTAAAGTTCATACAAAGGACATAATATTCTGATTGGCTCTAACATTGGATCGTCTGCAATCAACCCTGCTGCTACCATCGGCATTACTGCAGTGAATATCCTGTCCAAAGAAGCACAGACGGGGACATAAGTGAAATGACTATTGAGAGTTGTGGTGTAATGTGACTTCTTTTCAGCACTCAGGTTGGCGAGGTAGGCGAGCCAGACCAAGACGAAGTAAGCTACTCAAATAATCATTATCATCCATCACAATTTGTTTGTGGAGTGAGGTAATTTGTCTCCCCTTCATGAACTTTACAATAATGTTTTATTTACATTCATGAAATGATTATGATAGTTGAAAAATGTCATGTCACAGAAGGGTGCTGAAACGTCATCCCTTCGTCCTGCTACAGGTTCACCCCAAAAAGCATTGTGGAAACCAAGTTTGTTTTATTGGTCAGTAACCACGTTTCCATCCACAGTTTTTTTGCGAGTAGTCATAAAATACAACGACAACTGTGATGAAAACAGGAAGTACAATTTTATAAATGCACACACAAAATACAGTGCCTTGCGAAAGTATTCGCCCCCCTTGAACTTTGTGACCTTTTGCCACATTTCAGGCTTCAAACATAAAGATATAAAACTGTATTTTTTTGTGAAGAATCAACAACAAGTGGGACACAATCATGAAGTGGAATGACATTTATTGGATATTTCAAACTTTTTTAACAAATCAAAAATGGAACATTTGGGCGTGATGCTAGTTTGATGCTATTTTCCAATAAATATCGAGGGTCTTATTCTGGTGACATGATTGTTGCACGACTGCCGTTTGGAAAATACAAATATTATCCATAATAATCTCATCATGTAGAATAGCCTACCCGCACTGTATCTGCAAACTGTTGGTTAGAGCTCATGTGCCAAGACCAGAGTAGACATGTGCTATTTAACACAATAGCTACAAAACTATTGGTAGAGTGGGCCAGTGGGCCTCAAGGTTTTGGGTGGCACATTAAAAGCACAGGCAGCTGCCTTAAAACCCTGCTCATTTTCAATAGCATTCAGAATATAACGAAGTGCATATTCACCATAGCCATGTACCATGTTTTGTGCTGCTACCATGTTGTGTTGCTACTATGCTGTGTTGCCATGTGATGCTGCCTTGCTATGTTGTTTTAGGTCTCTCTTTATGTAGTGTTGTGTTGCCTCTCGTCATGATGTGTGTTTTGTCCTATATTTATATTTTATTTGTTTATTTTTAATCCCAGCCCCCTACCCGCAGGAGGCCTTTTGCCTTTTGGTAGGCCTTCATTGTAAATAAGAATTTGTTATTAACTGAATTGCCTAGTTAAATAAAGGTAAAATAAAAATAGCCACCATAATCATATAATTTCTTGTAAACTCTCATCTAAAAATGAAATCTATTTTAGTAATCAAATAAAATTGTATTGGTCACATACACATGGTTAGCATGCAGTAATATGCAGTAATCTAACAATTTCACAACAACTACCTTATACACACAAGTGTAAGGAATGAATAAGATTATGTACATATAAATATATGGATGAGCGATGGCCGAACGGCATAGGCAAGATGCAGTAGATGGTATAGAGAACAGTATATACATATGAGATGAGTAATGTAAAGTATGTAAACATGATATAAAGTGGCATTGTTTAAAGTGACTAGTGATACATTTATTACATCCCATTTTTTATTATTAAAGTGGCTAGATATTTGAATCAGTATGTTGGCAGCAGTCACTCAATGTTAGTGATGGCTGTTTAACAGTCTGATGGCCAATGGTGGAGAATGGTTGAGAATTGACCCCTAATCTAACTCTAACCCTAACCTAACCCTACACCCTTCTGACCCTAACCTAACCCTATTCTAATCCTAACCGCTATTCTAACCCTAACCCGTATTCTTATCCTAACCCAGCCCCCCATTCTAACTCTGACCCCTAATCCTAATACTAGCCCTGCTAACTGGGGGCTAGTAAGCTATGCTAGCAGACATTAGCTAATGCTAAATAGCTGGCTAGCATTTATTTAACTTCATACTTTCTGTTAGTGAGGATAGTACCCTAATGCCCGGGAAGCCGGTGTTTGGAGGATATATTGTCAGGGGTGTTGTGGCAGGCCAGCAAACTGTGCCAATATATCCTCCAAACACCGGCTTCAAGGGTATTGTAACTTTTATACAATGGGTTACCAACATATTCAAATAATGATTTACATATTTTCATTAAAAATGTTATTATGATGAATTTATTCATACTATTTCATCCTTCCACAAGATATAGTCCCGACACAAATCTAGGGTTGCTACCCAAGCCAGCTGGTTAGTTCTATCGGTTTGGTTGCCAGAGACACGACCCAGTCGTTCAGTCTTTTTATTCTGTATCTATGGATGTTTCCCAGTCGTTCATTCTAAATATTTTCTTACTGGCTGGTAAAGTTTTTATCCCTTGCTTGCTAGCTAGCCAACTATGGCTAACTTAAAGTCACGTCAAACAGCAGCTGTATTTGCATTTGTTTACGCAGTTTTCTAGTGACATTTATTTGGATGCATCTATTAACAATGAGCTAATGAGGTGCAATTTTGCCTGGCATCGAAAATGTGCTCTCTCGTCAGGGCACTGTTGTTCAGAGGAGCTAGCCAACAACAACACAACTAACACAATCACTTAAAAACATTTTTTCCCCCAACTTTATTTAACCAGGTAGGCCAGTTGAGAACAAGTTCTCACTTACAACTGTGACCTGGCCAAGATAAAGCAAAGCAGTGCGACAATAAACAACAACACAGAGTTACATGTGGGATAAACAAAAGTACAGTCAATAGCACAATAGAAAAATCTATATACAATGTTTGCAAATGGAGTAAGGAGGTAAGGCAATAAATAAACTGTAGTAGCGAAGTAATTACAATTTAGGAAATGAACACTGGAGTGATAGATGTGCAGATTATGATGTGCAAGTAGAAATACTGGTGTGCAAAAGAGGGGGGAAAAGTAAATAAAAACAATATGGGAATGAGGTAGGTAGTTGGCTGGGATATTTACAGATGGGCTATGTACAGCTGCAGCGATCGGTAAGCTGCTCAGATAGCTGATGCTTAAAGTTAGTGAGGGAGATATAAGTCTCCAACTTCAGCGATTTTTGCAATTCGTTCCAGGCATTGGCAGCAGAGAACTGGAAGGAAAGGCGGCCAAATGAGGTGTTGACTTTAGGGATGACCAGTGAGATATACCTGCTGGTGCGCGTGCTATGGGTGGGTGTTGTTATGGTGACCAGTGAGCTGAGATAAGGCGGAGCTTTACCTAGCAAAGACTTATAGATGACCTGGAGCCATTGGGTCTGGCGACGAATATGTAGCGAGGGCCAGCCGACGAGAGCATAAGGGTCGCAGTGGTGGGTGGTATATGGGGCTTTGGTGACAAAACGCATGGCATTGTGATAGACTGCATCCAGTTTGCTGAGTAGAGTGTTGGAGGCTATTTTGTAAATGACATCGCCGAAGTCGAGGATCGGTAGGATAGTCAGTTTTACTATGGTATGTTTGGCAGCATGAGTGAAGGTGGCTTTGTTGCGAAATAGGAAGCCGATTCTAGATGTAATTTTGGATTGGAGATGCTTAATATGAGTCTGGAAGGAGAGTTTACAGTCTAGCCAGACACATAGGTATTTGTAGTTGTTCACATATTCTCAGTTAGAACCGTCCAGAGTAGTGATGATAGTCGGGCAGGCGGGTGAGGGCAGTGATCGGTTGAAGAGCATGCATTTAGTTTTACTAGCGTTTAAGAGCAGTTGAAGGCCACGGGAGGAGTGTTGTATGGCATTGAAGCTCGTTTGGAGGTTTGTTAACACAGTGTCCAAAGAAGGGCCAGATGTATACAGAATGGTGTCATCTGCGTAGATGTGGAACAAGGAATCACCCGCAGCAAGAGCGACATCATTGATATATACAGAGCAAAGAGTCAGCCCGAGGCTTGAACCCTGTGGTACCCACATAGAGACTGCCAGAGGTCCGAACAACAGGCCCTCAGATTTGACACACTGAACTCTGTCTGAACCAGGCGAGGCAGTCATTTGAGAAACCAAGGCTGTTGAGTCTGCCGATAAGAATACGGTGATTGACAGAGTTGAAAGCCTTGGCCATGTCGATCAAGACGGCTGTACAGTATTGTCTTTTATCGATGGCGTTTATGATATCGTTTAGTACATTGAACGTGGCTGAGGTGCACCCGTGACCAGCTCGGAAACTGGATTGCACAGCGGAGTGGGGAACGGTGGAATTCAAAATGGTCAGTGATCTGTTTGTTAACTTAGCTTTCGAAGACATTGGAAAGGCAGGGCAGGATGGATATAGGTCTGTAACAGTTTGGGTCTAGAGTGTCACCCCCTTTGAAGAGGGGGATGACCGCGGCAGCTTTCCAATCTTTAGGAATCTCGGACGATACAAAAGAGAGGTTGAACAGACTAATAATAGGTGTTGCAACAACGGCGGCAGATAATTTTAGAAAGAGAGGGTCCAGATTGTCTAGCCCAGCTGATTTGTACGGGTCCATGTTTTGCAGCTCTTTCAAAACATCTGATATCTGGATTTGGGGGAAGGAGAAGCTGGGGAGGCTTGGGCAAGTAGCTGCAGGGGGTGTGGAGCTGTTGGCCGGGGTTGGGGTAGCCAGGAGGGGTAGCCAGGAGGAAAGCATGGCCAGCCGTAGAGAAATGCTTACTGAAATTCTCGATTATCGTGGATTTATCGGTGGTGACAGTGTTTCCTAGCCTCAGTGCAGTGGGCAGCTGGGAGGAGGTGCTCTTATTCTCCATGGACTTTGCAGTATCCCAAAACCTTTTGGAGTTAGAGCTACAGGATGCAAATTTCTGTTTGAAAAAGTTAGCCTTTGCTGTCCTAGCTGACTGACTCCAATGGCATTTGACCTTTTTTCAGTTG
Organism: Oncorhynchus kisutch; assembly: GCF_002021735.2. Lineage (NCBI taxonomy): Eukaryota > Metazoa > Chordata > Actinopteri > Salmoniformes > Salmonidae > Oncorhynchus > Oncorhynchus kisutch. Next base: position 30,129,686 of record NC_034176.2, on the reverse strand, counting down.
ACATTTCTTTGCATATATCCATAAAAATGATGCCGGTTGATTCATGGTTTCGACTGGCTGAGAAAAGCTGCCTGTCTGTCTTGTCCAGACCAACACATTCATTACTATGGGACAGCTGGAGATCGAATTTCAAAATTGAAACTGTGTTGCAAATGTCAGACAGTCTAAAAGAAATGTGAGATAATGTCTAGATACTTTTTATAGTGGAGATCAAGTTTATAAAGAAGCTAGGAGCGCCGCTTCTGGGTGAGCATTTTCTTCTTTGCTTATGCCCTTATATAGTTGGTTGAGAGCAAACTTAAATCAGTTTTACCAATTTTTTTACCAGCATGTCACATGTGCAACCAGGGGGGGGGGGATCCTAGACCATTAATGTCCCCGGCCACTAGGAGCGCAGCTTCTGTTTGAGCAATTTCTTCTTTGCTTATGGCCTTATAGAGTTGGTTGAGTGCGGTCTTAGTGCCAGCTTTGCTTTGTGGTGGTAATTAGACGGCTATGAATAATACAGATGAGAACTCTCTTGGTAGATAGTGTGGTCGACAGCTTATCATAAGGTACTCTACCTCAGACGAGCAATACCTCAAGACTTCTTTAATATTAGACATTGTGCACCAGCTGTTATTGACAAAAAGACACACACCCCCACCCCTCGTCTTACCAGAGGTAGCGTCTCTGTCCTGCCGGTGCATGGAAAATCCCACCAGCTCTATATTGTCCGTTTCTTCGTCAGCCACGTCTCGGTGAAACACAAGATGTTACAGTTTTTAATGTGCCGTTAGTAGGATAATCTTAATAGTAGGTCATCAATTTTATTTTCTAACGATTGAACGTTAGCAAGGAGAATGGAAGACATTGGGAGTTTACTCGCTTGCCTCCAGATTCTCCGAAGGATCCCCGATCTGCATCCTCTTTTCCAGTGTATTTTCTTCATGCAAAAGGCTTGGATCTGGGCATGTTCCAGTGAAAGCAGGATATCCTTCTCGTCGGACTTGTTAAAGGAAAAAGTTTCTTCCAGTCCGCGGTGAGTAATCGCTTTTCTGATGATCAGAAGTTTTTTTTGGTCATAAGAGATGGTAGCAGGTACATTATGTACACAATAAGTTTTTAAAAAAAGAAGTTACACAAAATGCAAAAATATAACAAAATTGCACAATTGGTTGGGAGAATTTAAAACGTCAGCCATGTTCTTCTTTATTTTGACCCCATCCCTCCCGCTAATTGGGCAACTTTGAAGATTTTTGGTTGTCTGAGTGAGGGAAAATCTGTAAATTAAGAGGACTCTATGTATGTGTAGACGTTTGGGTATTGGCGACCCGTCATTCAGGGCAGCGCACCACCTGTTTTGAGCCCCACCCGTTTAGCTAAAATATATATATTTTTTGCCTCTTTTCCATGTTATTTTGGAATGAATACATGTCACATATCAGTTTGCAAACAATGTAAAAAATCTAACAATAATTTAATTAATAAAGCTGCATATAAACATGGTGTCTTTTTTGCTTTCTTGAGTAAGGCAGCTCCAAAATGCAGGTGTTTCAGCATAGCTCAGTGCTTTCTGTGGTGGTGGGGCAGCCAGTGGCAAATACGGAGCGTAGGGGTAATGTTCTCTAGTTGCACTGTAATTGGCTCAGTGTTCTGTCACTCATGGGGAGAGCTCGAAAATTCCAGCCCCTTGGATGCTGCCATAGAATTACATTAGAAGTGCCCATCCAAGAAGGCTCAAGGTCACTGGCCACAGATAAAATTACATTTAATCACGTTAAATCTACAGTAGCTTTGATTGGACTGATCATGTCAACATTATACTTTCAAAATCTTTGCTAGCAAGCTAGCAGTCATCATCATGAATCAAGTTGAAAATCTACTGGCAAATCATTTTCAATCCTTGTCATATGAAGAGAAATTATAGATAAAACGTTTCAGTGCTCATCAGCCATTGAACATAAACATTACACAAGTTGGAAAACATAAATTCAACAATGAGTGGTTTGAAAGGAATCAGTGGCTAACTGCAAGCATTGAAAAGCAATTGCTAGCCTGCTATTCAGTGGAGTGGGTGTGTTGTCCAAGTCTGGGTTTAAGGGTCTCTTTTCCAAGCTTTAAAGGATAAACATTCAACATTGGCCATGCTGTCAAACCAGCATGACTTCTGCCGTGCTCAAAACAACTGGAAACTCAGAACTGGGAAATCTCAGACTTCAGTGAGTTCAAGACAACTGGGAACATGGAAAAAAAAAATCAGACTGGGTAAATACATTTTGAATGGTCATCCAACTTGGAATTGCAAGTCAGAAACTCGGGCCTCTTTCTAGAGCTCCGGCCTGAAGATCACTGACGTCGTCATGATTTGACCTTGATGTCCCAGTTGTCTTGAAAGCACCATAAATCCAGAGAAAGCCAGGCTTTGATGACAATGGCCCATGAAGGATCGCCACACCACCTTCCTGTTCAAATGATCACAGCACAAGGTGAGTCCAAAAATGTATTGTATGCTGCTGCATAAATTATGTAATATACCACAGAGATATGTATACTGCAGCTAAGAAAGTAATATGAAGTGTATGTTGTGTAGTAAGCTGTTAGTAGCCCATGTGCCTAACCCTAATAATTTGGTCCCTTTTCCCCTCATTTAGCCTACTTTTCTGACTTGGTGAGGCACATGTAGCCTAAAGCCTGTTTTAGAGAAATATAAATCAATCGTCTGCTTATATGCTCCCTTTATCATATGGTTCTGAACATGATTATAATAAATACCACTTTGATGTCATACAAGCAAGCCAAACACCTGCAAGTCCAAATGTGCATTTCACATTTCCATATCATTAAACTAATATTGTTCCCTATGTTTGATGTAGCCTACAGTGGGTTGTTCTGAACAGAATGAGCCTATGCTTGTCTATTGTGAAGAAAATGTGCCACCGCACATACACCTGAATGCACTCCTTCCCCTGAATTGCATTGTGAAAGCCTTACACCTTAATATAATTTTATAATTTAGCTAATCATGTTGGCAACTGGCTTACAAATTAATTACATCAGTAATTGTGCGGTGGCAGGGATGCAGGGTTGTGTTCCAAACAAGTGTGCTTGCCCCAGTTCCACAAAAGGCACAGCTAGGAGAGCTCAAAAAGCACCTTATAAACTAGGTTTCCAACCATTTCATGAGGATGAATTACCTGAAGCATGAAAAAAAAGTTACAACTGGGCTGATAAACATGCAATGTTTATCCACAAAAGGCCCGTATGGTTGAAACATCTCTGGTGGGAAAATGCGCAGATTATTTTGTGCAGGTTTTAGAATATTTTCATGAAAATCTGTCTTGGATGCAAATCAATCTAATGTTGAAGACTCTATAAGTCATAAAACTGCATTGAGATTACTTAGGAACTGTGCACTTTGGAGAGGTGAATAGCCACTTGGAAACACCAGTTAGTCCTTATCATTGGTTGTCTCATGTTGCACTACCCCACATTAAGATATTAACATGTTACTGAATGTATCCAGAGTATTTTCCAATTTTGTTATCAACAAATGCGGCTAAGAGTACAGTACATGTAAAGTGCACAAAATCAACAGTGTAATGTTTGGATTCAGTCTAGTGTCAGGTGAACTGTTGTGGCCTCACCTTTGGTATAATAAACTGTTGCCCTGCAATTGCTACCAAATAAATGTAATTTGTCTCATTAGCCGAATTCAAAAGGTTACAAGCCCTTAACCAACAATGGAGTCAAGAAAATATAACTAAAATGTTTTAAAAATGAACAGTAACGAGGCTATATACAGGGGGGTACCAGTACCGAGTCAATGTGCAAGAGACAGGTTAGTGGAGGTAATATGTACATGTAGCTAGGGGTAAAGTGACATACTTTTAATATTTCTTCTATAAGAAACATTTAAAATGTATCCTATCCACAGGTCAAGTCCCATAAGCGTAAAGGATAAAAAAAAATAAAAAACCTGCTCATGATAACTATTGTGTCCAAAATAAGAGGCAAACATACATCTAACATTTGTTTATTTGCCATGTATAAAGAGGAACCACAGTAACAGCAGTCTTTACTAAAATATATTACTAGATTTTAATATATAAAACACGTTTAATACAGAGGAAAGAACAGGAAAGCATTTTATGCTCTCAGAAGCAAAAGAAGGGTTCAACATACTGTACATCCTGTATAGACCCTTTATGCCGTCACCCTCTCACATATTCCATCCCTTTTCAGCCTGGGAAAGTAACAAAAAAACGTCCCTTTAAAAAAGGTGAGACTTGTTCATTGTCAAGTACAGAGATTTCCTTTGTGTGCCAAATTTTTTAACCAAAGTCCTGTAACTACATAGCCAGTTTTACATACCCAGTGTTAGAGACATTCAGGGTGCACATAAGAGATGCAAAGAATAATTTGTGATGTGCAGATTAAATCCCTATTGAGTAAATTTCCTATTGTATATAAAAATACATAAGTACAATTATGTCCATGTGTATAGTTACTGATCGAGCGGTTCTTTGACCTGCGGGTAATGGGTCAAATCTAGAATCAAATGCAGTAACCTAAACAGCGTTGGGAGATCTCTAAACACCTCACTCCCTGGTCTTACTGATGATCATGCATGTAGTGATATGGAAAGGGGTGAGGACGAGACTACAGTCCCAATTACATATAGGTTCAAGCTAAGGAAGTAGCGGGAATGACACCCTGGAACTTATGCAGAGACATTGAATAGGGACTGTGTAAAAATGTGCTTTCCCGCATGATCTGTGTGCCAATGTCTCCCTCCTTCCCCCACACAGCAACCAACATAGAAAAATAACACCAAAAAAATACAGTGACGCACTCCAGAAAAAGGCTACCAAACAATGTGCACCAAGAGGCTGTCCCAGATATGGCCTAATTCAATACTCTGTCATTTTATGATGTTAAAGTGATCCTGTCCATACTAATACAATTATATGCACAACGGTCTTTTAAAAGTCGCTTTAAGTAAAAGCTCAGAAACACAAAATTACATTGTTCCATTACAAACGATTTGCATAATTCCATAAAACATTTTCCCTTTCAGTTCTTGATACCATTATGGTCCACAAAAACAAAGAATACCGCCTCGGTGGCACATTGTGGTTTATCTATAAAAAGGATAGAGCGTATCTCTTTAACAGGCAGAAAGCACCGAGAGATAAAACCAGGCTGAAGAAGAGGGGAGCACAAGTTCCAGTTTGGCAAAAGAAATAGGCAGAGAGTTTGGGACAGAGGATTGTCCGGTTGGAGGCAGCTCAAAAGGACCCTGTGTCCACGTCATAAGATGGCTGTGTCTCAGATCACCCCAACCATCCACTATGAAGATGTCCTTCTCTAGCTTGTAGCTGTCTACCTAAACTGCAATGACAAGAGAAAACACACATTTGAAAAAATAATTTACCATTAAATGGTGCAGCATAAGAGTATTTTTCAAATGTGGCATTATGTGGCAGTTTTTTCAGTAAGTACTACCCTAAACATGAACACAAACCCAGCGACTGTGTTCTCTTACCATATTTTTAGGCGGTAAGTTGGGTTTCTGAGCCAAGTCAGGTTTCCTCATGACACTAGGCTTGGAGGATTTGGGTGAGGAGGGTGCAACAGGGGCAAGCGAGGGGTCCAGTCCGTTGCCCTCTGGGAGGTCTGCTGCTGGAACACCTGCAATATTATAGTGCTTCTTCCTGAGCTCTCCCAGGCGCAGACGCTCATTACCCAGCTGATTCTCCAGCTCCAACACCTTCACCTACTCATACAGTAGAGGGTTACAATCAAACAGAAACATGTATGCAGACAGGCTCAAACAGACACATACACAGGGACTCACCTGTGATTCCATTTCCTCCATTTTTAGCTTGATGAGAGACATTCCAGAGAAGTCCATGGTATCTACAGAAGAAAGAGAAAGGCAAACATCAAACACAGCCATATGACTTTAGGGCCTGAGGGGATTCACATCTTCTGTTTGGTCAGACACACGCACACACACACTAACCCTTGTCCTCCAGGTGCTCCTGGCCTGTCTTGGTGGAGGCCACCACGTTGGCTGCCATCTCGTTCACATGGCGAGAAGCCTGCTGGAGAGCTGTCAGTTTTGTACTGTTGCGGTCTGCTTTTACCTAAACACAGAGGAGAGAGGGAGGGTGAGAAATAGTGATAGGGGCAGAATTTGAATATATACAGTATCAGTCAAAAGTTAGAACACACAGACTTATTCAAAAGTTTTTATTTTGTATTATTTTCTACATTGTAGAATGAACACGTCAAAATTATGAAATAACACATATGGAATCATGTTGTAACCAAAAAGGTGTTAAATCAAAATATTAAAATTAGATTCTTCAAAGTAGCCACTCTTTGGTGACACTCAGATCCCTACTCTGCCTTGGCAGCTTTGCACATTCCTGGCATTATTTAACCAGTTTCACATGGAATGCTTTTCCAACAGTCTTGAAGGAGTTCCCACATATGCTAAGCACTTGTTGGCTGCTTCTCCTTCACTCGGCAGTCCAAATCATTCCAAGCCACCTCAATTGGGTTGAGGTCAAGTGATTGTGGAGGCCAGGTCAAATAAACCTTACACAGCCTGGAGGTGTGTTTTGGGCCATTGTCCTGTTGAAAAACAAATGATAGTCCCACTAAGCACCAACCCGATGGGCTGGCATATCACTGCAGAATGCTGTGGTAGCCATGCTGGTTAAGTGTGCCTTGAATTATAAATAAACCGCTGAGTGTCACCAACAAAGCACCCCACACCACCACCTCCATGCTTCACGGTGGGAACCACACATACTCTGCATCTCACAAAAGACACGTTGGTTGGAACCAAAAATCTCACATCAAAAGGACAGATTTCCACCGGTCTAATGTCCATTGCTCATGTTTCTTGGTCCAACCAAGTCTCTTATTATTGGTGTCCTTTTAGTGGTGGTTTCTTTGCAGCAATTTGAACATGAAGGCCTGATTCACGTAGTCTCCTCTGAACTGTTGATGTTGAGATGTGTTTGTTACTGAAATCTGAAGCATTTATTTGGGCTGCAATTTCTGAGGCTGGTAACTCTAATGAACTTATCCTCTGCAGCAGAGGTAACTCTGAGTCTTCCTTTCCTGTGGCGGTCCTCATGAGAGCCAGTTTCATCATAGCACTTAATGGTTTTTGCGACTGCACTTGAAGAGACAAAGTTCTTGACATTTCCGGGTTGACTGACCTTCATGTCTTAAAGTAATGGACTGTTGTTTCTCTTTGCATATTTGAAGTGTTCTTGCCATAATATGGACTTGGTCATTTACCAAATAGGGCTATCTTCTGTATACCACCCCCACCTTGTCACAACACAGCTGATTGGCTCAAACGCATTAGAAAGGAAAGTAATTTCACAAATTCACTTTTAACAAGGCACACCTGTTAATTGAAATGCATTCCATGTGACTACCTCATTAAGCTGGTTGAGAGAATGCGAAGTGTGCAAAGCAAACGGTGGCTACTTTGAAGATTACTACATTAACACTTATTTCGTTACTACATTATTCCATGTGATATTTCAAAACAGGAAGCAAGCCTTAAACGAAAATAAAAACCCAATTTCAGTTTCCTCACAAGACAGTACATAGGAAATTTGAACGACAGTTTGTCGTCCAACCATATACCTAGGTATTTGTAGGATGACACCTTTTCAATGGATGTGCCTCCAGATGTGAAAATGCTAACCCTTTTCTAGCTGAGAATGAGATCTGGTATAGTCATAATTCATTTTTTTGTACATTCAAGACCAGTTTGAGACCATATAGGTGGCTCTGCAGTGACTGAAAGGCAGTTGAACTCTTCAACCTCCTGAACCAGAGAAGGATCTTTTGAATAGATGACCGTTGCATCTGCATACAGATGCAACTTGTCTGGTTGCAGCCCATTTCCCAAGTCATTAATACAAATTAACACAGATGCTAAAATGGAACCCTGAGGGAATACATGAGGCCTAGAGGAAAATAAACAGAGAATGTTAAGGGGAAAGGGAGCACTGAGTTCAAACGTTTGAGTTTGTTTCCCACCTTGGAGGATGCGACCAACTGTGCCGTGCTGGCAGCGATCTCGTGGGAGCAGACAATGAGCTCCTCATATTTGCCAGTGTGCAGCACCACCTTATCAGCAGACTCACTGTGAGAGAAACCAAGCAAGCAACACATCATCCTCCCAATCCTCTAACATGGGACATTTCTGTATCACTCACACAATAACAAGCTGAGATGACCCTCATGATAATACACTTACACCATCTGCGTGGCTCCCCATCCCACAGCTTTGGAGGCAGAGATGAGTCCCTCAGTCCAACGGGAGTTCCTGGCGTAGAATTCCTTAATAGTGGCTGCACCCTAGAGAGAGAACATCAAGTCCAGCAGTGGTCAGGACGTTTAGCTAAAAGATTATGATAGGATGGATTTCCATGACATTTTCAACATTTAATTCTATATTTCAAGACTCACCCTTCCGCCCTCAACAATCTCCTTCTGTAGGTCGGTGGATGTCAGGACCAACAGATGGATGGCCTGAGAGTGGGATAGAGGAAAGGAGGGAATGCAAAAAAAAAAAATATATATATATATATATAACACACTATGGCTTGTAGGCCTCGCAAGGTCTCGCACCCACTGTGAAATTTGGTGGAGGATCGGTGATGATCTGGGGGTGCTTCAACAAGGCTGGAATCGGGCAGATGTGTCTTTGTGAAGGACGCATGAATCAAGCCACGAACAAGGTTGCCCTGGAAGAAAACTTGCTTCCTTCTGCTGACAATGTTCCAACTCTGAGGATTGTTTTTTCCAGAAGGACAATCAAGGTGTGGATGGATGACCACCAGCTCAAGACCCTGTCATGGCCAGCCTAATCTCCAGACCTGAACCCCATTGAAAACCTCTAATGTGATCAAGAAGATGGTCACAAGCCATCGAACAAAGCCGATCTGCTCGAATTTTTGCGCCAGGCAGGAGTGGCATAAAGTTACCCAACATCAATGTGCAAGACTGGTGGAGAGCATGTCAAGACACATGAAAGCTGTGATTGAAAATCAGGGTTATTCCACCAAATATTGATGTCTGAACTCTTCTTAAGTTAAAACAGTATAAAAATATGTATATCAACATATTTTCTTCGCATTATTCGAGGTCTGACAACACTGCACATTTTTTGTTATTCGACCAGTTGTCATTTTCTGCAAATAAATGCTCTAAATAACAATATTTTTTTATTTGGAATTTAGGAGAAATGCTGTCACTAGTTTATATAATAAAAAACATTTAAATTTTACCCAAACACATACCTATAAATAGTAAAACAGATCATTTTGCTGTAATCTCTTAATTTTTCCCATAGCTGTCTATATATATATATATATATATATACATTTTTTTTTTTAAACGCAGCATTATTAGGATGTCGATCAGACCTTTTGTGTAAGTCAATCGAAAAAGTAATCTTACCTTCATCAGGTCTGTGCAGCTGTAGAGGATTCTATAAAACAAGGAATAATATCATGGTGAGTGAAAGGGGATGAATGCATAAACAGTGCAAGTAACACATATAGTACTGACCTCTCATTGACCTCAAGTTTGACCCCTGAGGTGTCCATTCGGGCCTGGTTCATCATTTCCTTTAGATACAGAAAGACGGCAAATGAGAGATGTCTAGATACAGAATGACTTACCCACGTTGTAAAACATAGGGTTGAGCTTTATATGGCATTCCTAGCTACAGTACGGTGCTCTAGATTCTATATGGCTGTGATCCTCACATCGATTCTGCTCACTGCCTTCTCAATGGCTGCTGATGTGGCTGCCATCTCCTTGTCCACCAGATCTCCCAGCTCATCCTGTCGCACATCCATTCCTTTAGGTCGCAGCTCCTAAACATTGGAAGAGGAGATGAGATTAAGAAGTAGGAAAAGAAGAGTGGGAGAAATGGAGAAGACTGCCCAGTAGCCCCTCACCTCCCCCAGCTTCAGGATCTTTTCAATCACTATGCGAATGGAGGCTGGGTCTGCCCTCTGAAGGGAGGCCTTGGACTTGAGATCCTTCAGGAACTGCAGACTCTGAGTGGCACAGCCCCTGCAATTCTCTGTCAGACCTGCAGAGTGCAAGACACACTCTGTGACACTATAATCACATACCAAATGGATTCAATATCTCATCTAGTAAAATCCCAGTAAGATACAACAAGATGCCTGTTTCAAACAATAATTAATTCTACTTGAAGCGAAGAATGTTCTTACGGTCGGCGTGGTCAGTGGGAGCCAAGTGTGCTGTGGCACTGCCGTTGATGATGGTGTCAGCAGCCAGGTGGGAGAAGTTGGTCAGGGCCCTCAGTAGCCCACCAGCATCTAGAGAACAGAAATACAAACAGCGAGAGAAGGTATCACTGCCAATTCAAACACATCCCAGCTCTGTCACTTATGACTATCACTGTGGTTGCTCAAAGACTACTAATTACAGTATATCAAAAACACGAAGTACCAAGTAATGAGCAACTCACCTCCCCTGTTCGTCAGGTAGTCGGAGTGACCTTTTTTCACTTTGTCAATGGAGCCCAAAGTGGCCTCTGCCCGACTGACCAGGTAATCTGTGGTGGTGGAGAGACAAAGGAAACGTTTGAAATGCAATATTGTTCTAGATCCAAAAATAATGAATGGAATGAGTATATATACACCGGATGGATATAAACTGAGATAACCGAATGGATCTCACTTTCTATTCTAAGTGACATGAACACCACTACTAGCTAAGGATCCCTAAGCACCCTCTCTGTGAGCATGTTCACTTATTTTAACCTGGGGAGCTGGTGCAGCGGATATGCAGGGGGTCGTCCAGCTTGGCCACAGCGTCCTGAATGATGTACTCAGCCTCAGAGACCGTTCCCTGCAGCAGGGAGAACTGCTCCTCCAGCAGCTTCTGCTGCAACTGCACCTCACGTCTTGACTGCAAAGATGCAACAAGACAGTCAGACCCAGTCACAGGGAAAAATAGATGGCACATACATACTAATGGTTTATCTTATATTGTGCACAGACAGCCAAATAGTTCATCGATTGAAGAAAATCTTTCACTGCACAGTGAGTAATGTGGGACTTGACCAGCGGTGTAGCTTTTACATGTCTATTTTCTCTTCTGCTATCAGCAAATTATATAGACAAGACAAAGCAGCGGACTGAGCTAGTCACTGCTCTGTGTTGTCCTAACTCACCTTCTCCTGCAGCTTGCCCTGCAGCTCTCCCAGCTCCCTGGTGCTCCGATCTCTCTCCTGCTGCAGGGAAGACTGCTGCAGCTGTGCAGCCTGGCTCAGGGACGACAGCTCGGCCTCTTTTTCACTCGCAGAGCGCATCAGGCGCTCTTTCTCCGCCTGCAGCGCCAACATAGAGCTGGTCAGCTGTTCCCCCACCTGGGAGAGAGGGAGTGATGGAAGGAGGAGAGAGGAGTGGGGAGAGAAGAGACAGAAAGAGGGAGATTGCATAACAATAGGTGCATTAACTGTTGTGAGGAAAAGCCTTTTCGGATGTTTGTGAGACTCATGTTATCACAGAGTGCAGCTTCCTATGGGCTTTTCAGCCAATTAAGATTTTCATGACAGGAAAGTGCAGTGATTCTTCTGCATGAGGGTGAATCAGATGAGTCACCTGTGCCATTACATAAGCGAGGGAATCCACTTTCTTTATTCAATATTTACTGCATCAGCAACACACACCTTCTCAGTGCGCTGCAGAGTGCCTTTGACATGTTCCACCTCAACCCGCTTTTCCTCAAAATCCCTTTTAAGCTTCTTCATCTCAAACTTCTGCTCCTCAAGCTGCAAGAAGAAAGAAAATTCAGTCATTTTAATAAATGGCTAATACAGTACCGAAATATAACATTACCGGTACTAGATCACTATTGTCAATACTCAGAATAAAGTAACCTTCATGTCAGCGTCCAGTTTGATGCGATCCACCTCGAAAGCCAGCTGCTGCTTGGTCCTCTCCACCTCCTCCTGGGTCTGCTGTGTTGCCGACAGAATCTTCACGGTGTCTGCACTCTGCCAGCACAATGTCACATGCACACTCTGTTAAACAGTCTATTAACATTAAACAGAAAAATAATGCTCAGGTGAGTCTACAAGTAGTCACTTTGCACCCAATGCACCAAACAGAAAACCACAGAATGACAACAAAAGTGAGGTTCTGTACCTTCCTGAGCAGTTCAGCATGGCTGGACACCAGCTCCGTGTGCTTCTCCTTTAGCTTGGTGTAGCGCTGCTCTGTGGCATGGGCTCTCGCTGGACAGCACAGAAGGGGTCAGAGACGAGAGAGAGATGTCAGAATGCGTTTTAAATCAAGTGTGACTGAAAATGTATGCCAGACTTAGTGCGTGGCCACTCACTCTCGGCCTCTCCGAAGGTGGCCTGCACGATCTCGTGTTCAGCGTTGCGGCGCCGAGTGGCCTCCAGCTCCATGCGCAGCTGTTCATTCTCCACCAGGGCACGCTGTTTCTGCACCCGCTGCTCTTCCAGCTCTGTCTCAAGGCTGTTAATCTGGGACTTGAGCTGTGTGATGTAGCGCTGGGCCTGTAGGAGGGAGGAGGCAGGCAGACAGTCACCATAGTATACCTCCTTTGGATAGATTATCAAGTGCCACCATGGCATGGCACTGGTGGATGGGAGCCTCAGACAGGAGAAACATATGTTGAGTGGAACAAAAAAAATTCTGAAATGAATCAATGTTGGGTTAGGATGGATTGATTCAATAGTGATAGCATCATAGCTAACTACTGTAACATAAAAATATACAAATGCTGAGTAGTTTAGCAGGCCACATAAGGAGCTAGCCATTTGCAGAAACCAGGGTAAACAGTACATCTGTCCCCAGGCACTGGTCTTCTCTGAACACAGACAGACGTCATTTCCCATTCTGAGACTAGTTGCCACATTCCACATATCAAGATCAGTCTTTGCATCCACCCAACACATTTCCTAAATTCCTTTCCCATGTACAAACAAATGTTCACCAGTCACAACTTTGTTATACATAATTAACATTTAAATACTGAAGAAAAATATAAAATGCAAAATGCAACAATTTCAAAGATTTGAGTTACAGTTCATCAGTCAATTTAAATAAATGAATTAGGCCCTGATCTATGGATTTCAAATAACTGGGAATACAGATGCATCTGTTGGTCACAGGAACCTTTAAAAAAAACATTGTAAAAAATAATAAGTAGGGGCATGGATCAGAAAACCTGTCAGTATCCGGTGTGACCACTATCTGCCTCAAGCAGCAAGACATCTCCTCCGCATACAGTTGACTAAGCTGTTGATTGTGGCTCATGGAATGTTGTCCAACTCCTCTTAAATGTCTGTTGCTGGATATTGGCCAGAACTGGAACACGCTGTTGTACACATTGATCCAGAGCATCCCAAACATGCTCAAAGGTTTACATGTCTGGTGAGTATGCAGGCCACGGAAGAACTGGGTCATTTCAGCTTCCAGGAATTGTGTACAGATCCTTGCGACATGGTGCCGTGCATTATCATGCTGAAACATGAGGTGATGGCGGCGGGTGAATGGCATGACAATTGGCCTCAAGATCTCACCACAGTATCTCTGTGCATTCAAATTGCCATCTAAAAAACCCAAATTGTGTTTGTTGTCCGTAGCTTATGCCTGCCCATACCATAGTGCACTGTGGTGGTGGGGTTTTGTTAACAACTTTGACATCAGTAAACCGCAGGCACACACACTACCCCATACGCGCTATCTGCCCAGTACAGTTGAAATTTGGATTAATCCGCGAAGAACACATATTCGGTTGTGCAAAACCAGTGTAATCAGCGGCCTGGTCTTAGACGATGCACCTGTGTAATGTGGTGTGGTCATCCTGTCTGGGTTGGCGCCCCCCCCCCCTTGGGTTGTGCCATGGCGGAGATCTTTGTGGGCTATACTCAGCCTTGTCTCAGGATGGTAAGTTGGTGATTGAAGATATCCCTCTAGTGGTGTGGGGGCTGTGCTTTGGCAAAGTGGGTGGGGTTATATCCTTCCTGTTTGGCCCTGTCCGGGGGTGTCCTCGGATGGGGCCACAGTGTCTCCTGACCCCTCCTGTCTCAGCCTCCAGTATTTATGCTGCAGTAGTTTATGTGTCAGGGGGCTAGGGTCAGTTTGTTATATCTGGAGTACTTCCCCTGTCCTATTCGGTGTCCTGTGTGAATCTAAGTGTGCGTTCTCTAATTCTCTCCTTCTCTCTTTCTCTCTTGGAGGACCTGAGCCCTAGGACCATGCCCCAGGACTACCTGACATGATGACTCCTTGCTGTCCCCAGTCCACCTGACCGTGCTGCTGCTCCAGTTTCAACTGTTCTGCCTTATTATTATACGATCATGCTGGTCATTTATGAACATTTGAACATCTTGGCCATGTTCTGTTATAATCTCCACCCGGCACAGCCAGAAGAGGACTGGCCACCCCACACAGCCTGGTTCCTCTCTAGGTTTCTTCCTAGGTTTTGGCCTTTCTAGGGAGTTTTTCCTAGCCACCGTGCTTCTACACCGGCATTGCTTGCTGTTTGGGGTTTTAGCCTGGGTTTCTGTACAGCACTTTGAGATATCAGCTGATGTACAAAGGGCTATATAAATAAATTTGATTTGATTTTGATTTGATTAATGATCATGCTGTTTAATCAGTTTCTTGATATCCCACGCCTGTCAGGTAGATGGATTATCTTGGCAAAGGAGAAATACTCACTAACAGGGACATAAACAAATTTGTGCACAACATTTGATACTATTAAGCTTTTGGTGCATATAGAACATTTCTAGGATATTTTATTTCAGCTCAAGAAACATGGGACCAACACTTCATATGTTGTGTTTATATTTTTGTTCAGTGTAGAATTATTACAAAGAGGAACAATAGATATCTTTGTGGTCACACGCACATCCTTAAAAATGCATAGGTGCTGAGCTAAAGACTGAATATGCTCCCTATTTACCACCTTTATTGACAATGTTTCAATCAAACATGGATCTTCAGGTATAAAGAGCAACAAGTAACTTATTATTGCAAATAATTATGACAAGCATTTAAATCAACAAATGTGTACAACTGTAAAAATCTGTTTAAAGGAGTTAAAACATGTCTACTTACCTCTCCTTTGACCCTTTCCAGATCTGCCCTCAACTTCTCCAAGTCCTGCTGGAGGTTCTCAATCTGGATATCCCTGTACACCAGAAGTCATTCACTAACCATTAGCATACATAAGCACTGGCACACAAGAAAATATCCAAACATACAGTACCAGACAAAAAGTTGACACCTACTCATTCAAGTGTTTTTATTTGTACTATTTTCTACATTGTAGAATAGTGATAACGTCAAAACTATGAAATACATATGGAATCATGTAGTAACCAAAAAAAGTGTTAAACAAATCAAAATATATTTTAGATTCTTCAAAGTAGCCACCCTTTGCCTTGATGACAGCTTTGCACACTCCTGGAATTCTCAACCAGCTTCACCTGGAATGCATTTCCAACAGTCTTCCCACATACGCTGAGCACTTGTTGGCTGCTTTTCCTTCACTCTGTGGTCCAATTCATCACAAACCATCTCAGTTGGGTTTGGGTGATTGTGGAAGCCAGGTCATCTGATGCAGCACTCCATCACTCTCCTTCTTAGTCAAATGGCCCTTACACAGCCTTGAGGTGTTTTGGGTCATTGTGAAACACAAATGATAGCCCCACTAAGCCCAAGCCAGATGGGATGGCATATCGCTGCAGAATGCTGTGGTAGCCATGCTGGTTAAGTATACCTTGAATTCTAAATAAATCATAGACCGTGTCACCAGCAAAAAAAACCTCACACCTCCTACTACATGTTTCACAGTGGGAACCACACATGAGATCATCTGTTCACCTCCACTGCGGTTGGAACCAAAAATCTCAAATTTGGACTCAGACCAAACGACAGATTTCCACTGGTCTAATGTCCTTGCTCGTGTTTCTTGGCCCAAGCAAGACTCTTCTTATTGATGTCCTTTAGTAGTGGTTTCTTTGCAGCAATTCCACCATGAAGGCCTGATTCAAGCAGTCTCCTCTGAACAGTGATGTTGAGATGTGTCTGTTATTGAACTCCGAAGCATTTATTTGGGCTGCAATCTGAGGCTGGTAAATAATTTACTTATCCTCTGCAGCAGAGGTAACTATGGGTCTTCCTTTCCTGTGGTGGTCCTCATGAGAGCCAGTCCTCATAGAGCTTGATGGTTTTTGCGACTGCACTTGAAGAAACTTTAAAAGTTATTGAAATTCTGACCTTCATGTCTTTAAGTAATGATGGACTGTCGTTTCTCTTTACATATTTGAGCTGTTCTTGCCATATGGACTTGGTCTTTTACCAAATATCTTGTCACAACACAACGGATTGGCTCAAACGCATTAACTTTTAACATGGCACACATGCTCATTGAAATGCATTCCAGGTGACTACCTCATGAAGCTAGTTGAGAGAATGCCAAGAGTGTGCAAATCTGTCATCCAGGCAAATGGTGGCTACTTTGAAGAACCTCAAATATGAAATATATTTTGTTAAACACTTTTTTGGTTACTACATGACTCCATATATGTTATTTAATAGTTGATGTCTTTACTATTATTCTACAATGTGTCCAAACTTTTGACAGGTACTGTAGGTCAGTTTAAAAAATTATTATTATAACTTTTTTTAAAATTTTTTATCACCAGGTGAGTTCAACAAGGGTTCTGTTTGCAGCAAACATGTTACTTAAGAACAATTTCAATTATACAATTTGAATTAACATTCCAAAATGTTAGTGAAACATCAAACAGCTACTATTTATAAGGACTACCATAGATTTTTAGAGCAATAATCAAACTGCAAATGACTTTGCTATTCCTACTACATGTAATGGAAAGTCTACATGTCCACATTCTTATTTGTAGTGGCAGTTAAGACCCGAAACAGACACTTACGTTGGCCATACACTACCTTCTCAGACTTCAGCTAACGTTAGTGAACGGTCGCAGCTAACACAAAACAAATTAAATATGTTAGCTAACTATTTCACTTGTTGAGTGCACCCCAGTTTACATATCCTTTATTTTCAAGCACACCAATGCTAAAAGATGACAATGACTAACCTGTCATTGGAAGGTCCGAAAGTCTGATCAAATTTGTCAAACTGCTAAAATAAAAAGTCAGAGATGTATTAATGTTTACACAATCTATAGCAAAACTTTGTGATTCCTTTATTAATAAGACATGAATATCCAAGGGGCCATAGACCTCAGAGATCATGACCGTGACCTATGAGTCATACCTGTGGCACCATAATGCTGGGCATGGTGACGTCGCTGACGTTGATAAGTGGTTCAGGGTCATCATCGTCATCATCATCCTCCTGCTGCTCGGGCTCATCCTCACTTGGGATGACCACCACTGGCCTTGCATGCTTGGCCAGGGAAGCCGCGTGCAGGAAGTTAGGAGGAGACTGAGGATGAAGACACATACATAAGACAGAGGACTGTAAACACAGATGGCTACGTTATCTAGGAAGTGTGGTTGAGTCCCAATACGGTGTCTTTCCCCTACTATGTCTGTCTATGCTCTCACCTCTGGCAGCTTGGGGATCTGGATGAGTCTCTTGAAGTACTGCATGTCTCTGGCTTTGTTGAAGAAGGTCTTGAGGCTGTAAGGCAAGGCAAAATATTTCAACCACCGATCCGAATGATGCCTCCAAAACAGGAATGTAAAATTTTCTAAACTGTGTTGTTTCATATACAGTATGTGTATAGGACAGAATGCAATAGAATACACTTCAGGTGGTTGCGGCAGGTAGCCTAGTGGTTAGAGCGTTGGACTAGTAACCGAAAGGTTGCAAGATCGAATCCCCAAGCTGACAAGGAAAAAAATGTCTTTCTGCCCCTGAACAAGGAAGTTAACCCACTGTTCCTAGGCCATCATTGAAAATAAGAATTTGTTCTTAACTTCTTGGTGACATGGAGGCAGTATTGAATAGCTTGGATGAATAAGGTGCCCAGAGTAAACTGCCTGCTACTCTGTCCCAGATGCTAATATATGCATATTATTAGTAATATTGGATAGAAAACACAAGTTTCTAAAACTGTTTGAATGATTTCTGTGAGTATAACAGAACTCATGGCAGGCAAAAACCTGAGAAATATCCAACCAGGAAGTGGGAAATCTGAGACTTGTATTTTAATTATTTTTTTTAACTCAGCCCCAATTGCAGATACAGTGGGATATTGGTTATGTTGCACTTCCTAAGGCTTCCACTAGATGTCAACCATCTTTAGAAACTTGTTTGAGGATTCTACTATAAAAGGAGGGGCTGCTCAGATTCAACCCCTTTTCAAGTTCAGAGGTGTGCATAGGATAGTGATGTCATGATGACACATTGAAATGGGTGGAAGTTGGGGTGGTAGGGATGAGTATATTTACATCGGCTCAGGGTAACACAGGCCAGGGATAGGCAAGATTGTGTTGTACTGAGGCTTCCTCCCTCTCTTCCCTAATGCCCTTATATAATAACAGCCCGAGGCCTGGGGTGACTTACCTGTGGAACTGGTCATGAAAACGATCACGGTGTCCTTGCAAGGTGTCTGCTGGGAGACCTGAAATCCAGGACATGCAAGAGACAGTCACTAAAGAGACTTTGAAACAAGTTTAGTTATCAAGTCAGCAAAGCATCGTTTTCAGCAAGTAGAAATACTAAACTACTATTAACTTCAAACATACCGATTTCTGATCTCCAGTTATGTAACTCTCATTGATGTTACAGTACATGTTGAGAAATATAATCAAGCAGTTAAGTTAGTGGAACTGACAGCGTTTGAACTACTTTGCCGGTGACGTTGTTTAGCTAGCTGGCTGCTGGGAGGATTTCATGTCATTCGAGGAGTGACCAACTTTTCCCCCTCATATCTTTTTTTCCCGTTGGCTACAGCTATAGATGCTGCAGGTGCCATTTAGTTAGCAAGAAATGTAAATCGCTTTGCTAACTATGTTGAACTTGAACGACTTATCCACAGTTAGCATATCGCTTAGTTGTCAAGCAAAAGTATTTTGCATGGATCAAATTGGCTGGCAGGCAAATTCCAATTCAGTTGTCAAAACGTAGGTTGGGACCAGGGGTGAAATAGGCAGTACGGTCCGGTATGGCGTGCCAGCAAAATAAATAGTGGTGGTACGCCGTACCGGTAAACCGTGAGCCTATCACAATTAATAGGCTACAACATGCCAAACAAACTATAGGCTATTAAACATTACTGCATGTCAGCCGTATAAAAAAAATTGTTATGGACTTCAAACCAGGTAGTATACGCTCCAAACTGCGTTGTGGTTTGAGGATTACACTTACATTTTGTCAAGGTGGAGATGAATGACAGAGAGATACGCGCGTGGACAACTGTGGATACACCAATTCAGGCTACAAGTGTAGGCCTAATGACAATGTCAGAATGTCATAATACATGTAGGTGTTTTGTAACATATCTCTTTCCAGTCACCAAATTGCCGCACACTTGGGTGTCCCGTACCATTAAGCGATTAAAATGTACTTTCACCTCCGGTTGGGACACGCATGCTATGGCGGGCAAGCTGCAGAAGGAGGAGCAGGCTACTATTCCCTGTCGTTCATTAGTGCAATTTTGACAGCCAAATAACTTAAAATGTTGAGAGTTGATCTATATGGTTGTTTCATCGATAGGATTGCGTTCCCAAATGTAAGAGGACTCCCATTTGCAGAAATTGGCAAATGCTTTCTAATGATCTAAAGTCGCACTGTTGCTACTGCCTGTAAATACAGTCCACTTCAAAATGAATGATAGCAGGCTTGTGTGGCAAATGGCTTATTTGCATATAGGTCGACTGTTGCTCCGATATGCTATGGCCATCCGTCTCTGGACAAGACAGATGGTTTTATTTACTGCTGTGTCTATTAAATTGTCCAAATGCACAGCCACTTTCCCACTATATTGCTATATAAAATTTAAAAAAGTCTTACTATAGCACATTCCCAAACATTGTATACATTTATGAAAGCATGAAAATGACCATATGTAAACAAATGTATTAAAAATCTGTATTCTTCCTGGGGGTGTATATGAATAGATTTGAATAAGATGTCATGTTGCTAAAATGCTGTCAGTTCCACTTTAAAAGACACATAAGTGGTCAAACGTACAGGCATGCAGTTTGAAAAGCAGCTTGACGGTGAAGTGGTAGAGGTGACTGCAGTCCTGGATGACCTGGATGAGGGGGGACAGGCGACACTGGCCTGACGTCGTCGTAGAGATGGCAATGGACGTGTTGAGCTGCCGGATCACTGCAGATCACAGAAACACATCAATGTAGGAAAAACACATGGCCTCAATTGGCAGGATTTGGAATCGATGGCTTGCCTGGGGGAAACACTTTTCGCTGTCACTGGTTCAGAAATACAACACTGAGATAATAGCTCACATATTCATGAATCACCCACTGAGTGGGTGGAAAATAGTTCTCAGCAGATCAAGGGTGGGTAGAAGGAAGAAGGCAGTTAGGAGCTCCCATGTTTCCCGAGTACCAGATGTCCAAGTTAGTAAGTCAGGCAGGGTTGTTTACAATTGCAGAGTTTGTTTATGGTTGTTCAGGATGACAGGCTGTGACAACATCCTGCAGGGCATGATGCCATTACAGCCAATCAGAAGAAACATAATTAATGTCCTCTAATTGCAAACATTTAGAACTTATTAATATGGTGTTGGTGAAATTACATCAGAGGGCCCTAGTCATATTAAACAAGTGGCTTAGAAATGTGTTTAATTTACACAAGGTAAACATCCCTTGATAACAGTCATTTTGGGCAATTAAGTCACTCCCTCAACAGCAGCACAAGTGTGCTCACAAGTTTTTATTTAGCTGGCTGCTATCCGGTCCCTATTCCATTTCCAAAACATAAACAGTTGATGGAAACCGGCCACTGCCCTGTAGCTCTGGTTACCCATCCTTTGAGAGGTGGATGTAGGTAAGTAGGGGAGAAGCGGGGGATTCTCACCTGTCTCGGCTAGCCTCAACTCTGCATCCAGGTAATCAAACACTTTCACAGTGAGCTGGAACCTACAGGAGGGAAGTCAATACCGCCCTTAGTAACACAAGGCTAATGGCTTTCTTAAGGAAAGAGCAGCAGGCTCGCTCCTCAGTCCCCACAGTACTCCAACTAAATGGTATGATAGTTTCCTTTGAATCAGAGAGCATGACATTTGTATCTTATATCAATTGACTTCCCTTGAGTTATGCCAATTAAATGTATACGGATTTGTATGATGTCTCTGTATGATATTCTGATAACTCAATAACAGGAGAGGGAGTGCACAGCCAAGAGTGCCAGGGATGTGTGGAGAGGGAGGAGTAGAGAACACTCACACATTATTGACGTCGGTTCCTGCAACACGCTCTAGAACCTCATCTGTCACCTCTAGGTTGGGTCGGATTTCAGAATGCTGCATGGAAGACAAAATGATGGCAAAAGTGATCCAACATTGAAACTATGTAAATCACATTAATTCAAATTACATACATTGTTTGTTCAACTAGGTGGCATTATGTGAAAGCACTTGTGGCAATGCAATGCATACAATGGTAAGATTAGCCAATGTCTCATGGTAAAACATGCCGTCCCCCAAAACTGTAGAGGGTGTGCTTACCTTCATGTGAAACTCCATCTTTGTGCAAAGGAGCTTACAGTACAGAGCCACTAGCTGTCCATATCTGTCATGAAGGTTGCCCTGGAAACAATAAGAGCAAGCAACAAGCATTAAGCTTTGCTGCAACAAATATTTAGCTTTGCTTTATTTGAAGATGGCAAAAAGAAGCCTTTCCTCTCGTCACACTCCTCTCTTCAAGACATGCTCCGGTACTTTGGCGACTAGTAAGTATTTATTAAACCTCCTCTCTGGGCTGGATGTGTCAATGTGTAGTTCATACATGCATAATCTATGAACAGAATTACTGTCTTAATTACTGCCTGAAATGAGGGGAAAAAGAAGATGATTGAAAAGGTTTTTCAAAACATCTGCATTTTTACCTAAATAAAAAAATTAAAGCAAGGGATGTTACCCCATTTTAAGTCATTTGACATTCAATTTCTTCGCCCAAAATGTCATCAACCTATTCAAGCACCTCTTGACAAAAACACAGCACAATCCCCACTCACCCATAGTTGCCCCATCTCAACTATGTTACTGTGATGTCTCATGCAGTCCTGAAGGCTCTGGAGGGCAAAAGGGGGAGTGATAATGTCAATTCAATACTAGTACTGTAACTTAAATTCTCAAATTTAGCAATTATACAATTTCAGCATTAAGCCAATATTACTGGACTAATTAAGGCCATGGAGGTCAGCATAAAAAAAATAGAATGCTTAATTAATACACAGTCTATGAGTTTGAGAGCTCTGCTCAAAGCAATACAGCATTGTTTTTTTTATTTTTATGTAGGCTACCAATTAGGTAGGACTTTTAGGCAGGAATTTTTCCACCCAGCACATGTAGGTTCCTTTTCTCTCTACATGTTTTTAATATGCATTTGATTATGTGGAAATAAATACACTCTGTATTAGGGTTTAGAGTGGAGAGCAAGTTTTTACATTATGGTGGCCATCCCGCAGCACTTTGTGAAGCACGTGGCAGAACTTCCAGCTGACGATGGCGTTGCTGGACAAGGGGATGCCCAAGGCGTAGGACCAGAAGGTAAAGGCCCCCTTCTCCCTGTAGGTCCCCAGAATTATCCCTGTAGGGCCCATCAAGGAAGAGCCAACCAGCAAAATACAAAGCCAAAATAATACCTTTACTTGGTCCATCACATATTCTTTTATTTTCTCTCCCTCATGTACGATGGAGACAGTAATAAAATCACACCATTTCAGCCCCTCTATTTTACCTATAACAAAACACAGTTTAAGAGATTAATGTATACTGAACACTAAATAATCCCAGGAGCATAAAATACATTGTAAGTTAGCAAGTAATTATTCCACTGTTATCGTGTGCACGTGACCAATAAACGTTGTTTTAATTTGATAATAAGCAATGTTGCCATAGAATACATTTAGCAGTAAAATATCCTGGGTGAATGCTAGGTTGAAGATAACAAAGGTGAAGATAAGTTATACCATGGCATTGATGAATACTCGTTTCGGATTGGCTTGAAGGGCATACTAGCGTGTGCATTACTTCCCTATAACGCATGGTATATCAGCACCGTAGAATTCAATGGCTATATACTCGGGACTATGCGTTCTCTGGAAAACAATTCAATTCCGTGGGAGGT
This sequence comes from Oncorhynchus kisutch, assembly GCF_002021735.2. Lineage (NCBI taxonomy): Eukaryota > Metazoa > Chordata > Actinopteri > Salmoniformes > Salmonidae > Oncorhynchus > Oncorhynchus kisutch. The sequence goes on along the minus strand of NC_034176.2, from coordinate 30,106,320 downwards.
TAGTTCCACTCCACTAGCCCGCCGTGGAACACACCTTCAACATTGTTTATTATTTTCCATAGAACGCATAGCCCCTCAATTATTCCTTATGTAATAATTCCATGCAGAAGCGTTAGAAAATAAACAAATTCACTGAACCAGCGCCAGAGCGAAAATGACAGAGTGAATGGTAGCAGTACAGAAAGTTTGCAATTGTAGTGAATTTCAGATAACTACTCAACAAAATTCATGGCTTAACCGTTTGTCATTCTATTCATTTAAACTTTTTTCAAATTATCTACAGCCACTTTATTACTTGATTTTCCAGCCGCTGGTTACATTTTCAATGCTAATCCTGCAGAATCAGCAACAGCGCTGGTCCAATGAATGTGTTTATTTCCAAACGGTCCGCATGGAATTATTTTGGTCTTAACCTTCATTATTTTTTATCCTTGAGGTGATGTATAGCCTACATGATGGCAAATGTCAGCTCTAAAAACCAATTACCTTTACAGAACAAACAGAGTTGGGGTTCAACAGTTTAACTCCCCAGTGGTTAAAAACAGCCCAGTTATTCGGCACAGTGGGTTATCAGGCATACAAAGTTTGGAGCACATAATAGCAAAAAAGGTTTACTGTTCCCAGTTTGGGGTTATATTGAAGGATACGGCGTGCATGTTTCTCTTTCAATGGCGCCTCGTTGGAGTTGATGGCTTTGCTGATGCTGCTGAGCTGGAAGAGAGAGGAGAGAAAGGACGGGTTGAGGCCATCAGATACTATGGCTACTGAACTACCACTTAGTGACAAAGCATATTTTGAAGGGATACTTTAGGATTTTGGCAATGAGGCCATTTATCTACTTCCCCAGAGTCAGGTGAACTCGTGGAAACCATTTATATGCTTGTGTCCAGTATGAAGGAAGGAAGTTAGAGGTAGTTTTGCGAGTCCAATGCTAACTAGCTTTAGCACAATGACTGAAAGTTTATAGCTATCTGCTAGCATGTTAGTGGATACCCATAGACTTCCAGTCATTGCACTAACGCTTATTACAGAGGATTTTTGTAATAAAAGTTAATAATCTCTCAATCATCTGGTTGTTTTAGGCTACCGTAAGTAATGGGGCCTGAAAAAGCCACTAGTATATCTGTTCTATATACTTGGGTGTGTCCCCCCAAAAAATGTGACCAACTTTTTATTTCGTTTTGTGATTTTATTTTACGTCCTGGCCCCTCAGGCTTCTTGGCCAACAGGTAGAACTAGTCTGAGTGAATGGAGAGAGGAAGTGAGAGAAGCAGATTGCTGAGACCGAGCTCTGACTCTTTCCTCAAAGCGTATGCGTTTCAGTGGCGGTCGGTGCCGTTTAAGCTGAGGGAGGAATTTTATTTTTTAAATGAGCATGGCCTTATTTCTATTACAGCATATTGGATGACTGTCATTCAAATTCCCTTCACCCAGTTTAATATCAATAGGTTTAGGATACTACAACCTAGCCTATGAATTCAACATAGGTGCACACAGGTTGAGAGAAAGATGAGGTGAGAGACGGTGACACATTCCATACCACCTTGCACACTCTTGCACACTCTTGCCTGCATCTAGCTGACCTAGGGTGTAATCATTAGTCCAACAGTTGCAAACAGTTTTTATTGGACAAATTCCGGTGTGTTTTATCCCAGAATGATAATGAATGAATACACCCCTGATCACACGCAAACAGTTCACTTTCCTAGCCACATACAAAACACCTTGTTGTATTCCTTCTCGCATCTACGTGCTCTCCTCCTATCTCCCTTTTCACGAGCAGGCCCAGTGACAATAAATTAGTCAAACCAAAAGCTTACCTTGACTTGGAAGAGTTCCAGTGTTGGATATTCATAGCCAGCTAGCTAACATAGCATCCTCTGTTTAAGTAGGCGAAAGGAGCTAGCTAAGTAAGTGAACCAAAAACAAAAATGAAGAGAAATCTCTCCCCCTGTCTAAAACTGTTGTCTTTCTCTTTGAGTCAACTACTCAGCACATTTTATGCACTGCAGTGCTAGCAAGCTGTAGCTCATGCTTTCAGTACTAAATTCATTCTCTGATCCTTTGATTGGGTGGACAACATGTCAGTTCATGCTGAATGAGCTCTGATAACTTCTGGAGGACATCCTCCAACCTGTCATAATTGCTGTGTAAGTCTATGGAAGGGGGAGAGAACCATGAGCCTCCACCATGGCACTACCCTACAGAGTGCTGTTGAGGCTACTGTCGACCTTCAGTAAAACTGTGTTTTAATCAATGATTTGGCAACGAATATATTTTGTATAGTTATCTAGGAAGGACAACTTCTTAATTTTTATTAAATTCACTGAGGATGGTCCTCCCCTTCCTCCTCTGAGGAGCCTCCACTGGTGTGTTTGTACAGTACATGGGGTTGCCCAGTCATTGATAAAGGCTTAGTAACACCAGAAGATAAGGGGAATATGCTGAATACCAAACATGACAAGCATATTGTGACCTCTGATACAAATACCAGTCTTTTCAGCCCGTCACCCTTAGTCTGGCTTGTCCCAACATAAGATCTGTAATGCATCTTCAACAGTTATGAACATGCAGAGAACACTGTATTTTCTGACTGACCCATATGGACCCACTGAAGACAAGCTCTACTGATTTCAATGAATACATGAGGGAAATATGGGTAACACATAATTCTGTAGCACATGTCCAAATTCTGACTCCAGACTTGAGTGAATAGAGGATCAACAGCACCAAACAATGGACTAACAAAGCATTCCTCACACAACACAGAAGCATTGGCCAATAGAAACTCATTCTGAGGTCACCACCCACTCTCCCCGTGGCCCTGAATGAATGAATGAATGAATACACATTGGGTGAAAAGGACAAGACGTTCAGAGTTCTGGATCCCCTGTTCACTCACAGCCTGCTGTTATATTTCATTTCAATTCATTACATAACCAATTGACTAATCCAGCTTGGAGTAACATGTATGAGCTGTTATGCAGATTCTCTGCTACTGTCATGGCCTTCAATAACCCACCATGGCCTTCAATAACCCACCAGTCCCAAACCACCACAGAAAAGAGACAATGGTATGTTACACCGAGCAGCGGAAAATGTAAGTCTGTACTCACACAAGCATACATTCTGCCCCACTGAGTCGCTCAATCGCAAAATAATCCCAAACAGGCTCACACATTTCCTTTACCCACTTGCTGTATACACTGTCACACAGTTCATTCCCTCACTCTAGAATGCACACACCTTATCATACACATAGGAGAGGAGGACTACAATCTCCACACCCAAAATTCGAGGCAGGCCTGGCGAAACTTGCCAGCAATCCCAGAAATGCATAAAGACCTAATTTAGTTAGTGAAACGCCACGGACCACAACCCACCAACCTCCTCCAAAACATTCAGTCACTAAACAAAGCACAGAGGGGCAACTGTGCACCTAAGGGGAGAGTTGGATGGAGAGAGAGAGAGAGAGAGAGAGGGAAGTCTTGGCTCATGTGGACTCCTCCTTGTAAAGCTACTGCTAGTGCTAGTGCTAGCTAGCTAGCCCCCTGGCTTATAGGGGTCCAGAGCAAGTGGTGGTCTGGGGGGGGTGCATAACAATGAGGGGGTTGTGGGAGGAGGAAGGCCCGTCAGCTGGGGTAGAAGATTGGGTTGATGAAGGCCACGCTCTGGCACAGAGGCCTTGACAGATAGCCATGGAGCAGCATGAGTGCGGGGAGGCTCCCTAATACATTCAGACTGACTGTCACTCAGAGAGGAGAGGGAGAAGTAGAGGGGGAGGGAGGGAAGTAGGGGGGACAGAGAGTGTGAGTGAAAAAGATAGGGAGTGTGAGGGCAAAAGGACACGAGAGGGAAGGGGGAGGAAGGGAGATCCTTGTTACACTAACCTTATCAGAAACTGCATACAGTGCATAATGCAGTGAAGTGTGAGCAATTCAATTTACAGAACTGCTTGAAATCTAGAAATGGAGGTTGGTAATGTCACAAACCAACAAAAGACCTACCCCATCCCCCACTGACTCTCCCTCAACTCATTCATACAAAGAAACAAGCATCATTAAAACGTTCAACAGCAATGCGAGAAGGTCATAAAAGTTTACATTAATCTGGTTGGAAACAGGAGAAGCTGGTCAACTGTGATTTAAGTAGGCCAGGGACAGTCTGACAACATAACATTGAACCTGGTCCCAAACATAGCTAAATCCCCCAATAGAGGGAGAAGTAGTGAGAAGGGAATGAGGGGGAGATGATCCCAGCCTAATCCCTGAAGACAGTCGGAAGATTCACCACCAGATAAACTCGCCACACACACACACACACACTCCGCTTCACCCCCCCATCCCCGATCACTCCCTTCTTACCTTTTCATCTTCTTCCTTCTTGCCTTTAAGCAGCAGTGTGTCTATGTGCTTAGACATCCCTGCCAGGAGGACTATAGCTAGTGGAGACAGCAGAAACACCTCTAGTCTACTCCACACTGGGCAGTCAGGTGCCCTGCATTGACTCTAGGTATTGCATTTCTTATCAGCTTAATTCAACAGACTGCTGCTGCAGCTCTGGCTGTCAAGGTCAGACACAGACCCAAGCACTGCACGGCTGCTACTACTAATGCTGTTAAATAAACTAGTGTAAACACACTGCTAATGAGGCTGAACAGACTGTCTGGTTATGTGAGCATTAACTAGTCTAGCACTAATTCACTGGCAGGGTTGAGAAGAGTGGAGTAGCGGTCTAATGCACTGCATCTCAGTGCTAGAGGCGTCACTACAGACACCCTGATTCGAATCCAGGCTGTATCACAATTGGCCCAGCGTCATTGTAAATAAGAATGTTCTTAAGTGAACTGCCTAGTTAAATAAAAGGTCAAAATAAAACATTTAATTTCAACAAGCCAGTATCAATTATCATTATCCCAACATCAAATACTAGCTGTTTTCATGGAACAGCCTTTCATGGCCATTATGTAAATTTCCCTGTTGGATTACATTTCTCCTTGACTCCTGCTTTATTGTATTTTGTCTCCCAGACAGCACAATTGCTGGCTCAGTCTCTTACAGCGATGATACAGACAGAAACCTGAGCCCCAACTAGACTAGCCTTTGATGAAACTATTCTGTCCTCACCCCTGCTGCTGCTTCTCCTAAGTGAGACATTCTACACAGATATATACAGTGCATTCAGAAAGTATTCAGACCCCTTGACTTTTTCCAAATGTTATTATGTTACAGCCTTATTTTAAAATATATTAAATTGTCCCCCCCCTTATCTACACACAATACCCCATAATGACAAAGCAAAAACAAGTTTAGAAATGTCTGCAAATGTATTAAAAATAAAAAGCTGAAATATCACATTTACGTAAGTATTCAAACCCTTTACTCAGTACTTTGTTGAAGCACCTTTGGCAGCGTTTACAGCCTCAAGTCTTCTTGGGTATGACACTACAAGCTTGGCACACCTGTATTTGGGGGGTTTCTCCCATTCCCTCTGCAGATCCTCTCAAGCTCTGTCAGGTTGTATGGGGAGAGTTGCTGCACAACTATTTTCAGGTCTCGCCAGATATGTTCGATCTGGGCCACTCATGGACATTCAGATACTTGTCCCGAAGCCACTCCTGCGTTGTCTTGGCTGTGTGCTTAGTGTTGTTGTCTTGTTGGAAGGTGTACGTTCTCCCAGTCTGAGGTCCTGAGCAGGTTATCAAGGATCTCTATACTTTCTCCATTCATCTTTCCATCGATCCTGACTAGTTTCCCAGTCCTTGCCGCTGAAAAACAACCCCAAGCATGATGCTGCCACCACCATGCTTCACCGTAGGGATGGTGCCAGGTTTCCTCCAGACATGACGCTTGGCATTCAGGCCAGAGTTCAATCTTGGTTTCATTAAACCGGAGAACCTGGTTTCTCATGGTCTGAGTCTTTCAGTGCCTTTTGGCAAACTCCAAGCAGGCTGTCATGTGCCTTTTACTGAAGAGTGGCTTCTGTCTGGCCACTCTACCATAAAGGCCTGATTGGTGGAGAGCTGCAGAGATGGTTGTCCTTCTGGAAGGTTCTCCCATCTCCACAGAGGAACTCTGGAGCTCTGTCACCTCCTTGACCAAGGCCCTTCTCCCCTGATTGCTCAGTTTGGAGGGGCGGCCAGCTCTAGAAGAGTCATGGTGGTTCCAAACTTCTTCCATTTAAGAAGGATGGAGGCCACTGTGTTCTTGTGCCTTCAAAGCTGCAAACATTTTTTGGTAACCTTCCCCTGATCCGTGACTTGGAACAAACCTGTCAAGGAGCTCTGAAATGCACTGTCAATTGTAGGATGTTATATAGACAGGTGTGCCTTTCCAAATCATGTCCAATCATTTGCATTTACCACAGGTGAACTTTTTCGAAACATCAAGGACAATCAATGGAAACAGGATGCACCTGAGCTCAATTGAGTCTTATCGCAAATTGTCTGAATACTTAAAGTACCAGTCAAAAGTTGACACCTATTCATTCAAGGGTTTCTTTATTTTTACTATTTTCTACATTGTAGAATAATAGCGAAGACGTCAAAACACATATGGAATCATGTAGTAACTGAAAGTGTTATACAAATATATTTTATATTTTTCAAAATGGCCACCCTTTGCCTTGATACAGCTTTGCACACTCTTGGCATTCTCTCAACCAGCTTCACCTGGAATGCTTTTCCAACATGCTTGAAATAGTTCCCACATATACTGAGCACTTGTTGGCTGCTTTTCCTTCACTCTCTGGTCCAAATCATTCCAAATCATCTCAATTGGGTTGAGGTTGGGTGATTGTGGAGACCAGGTCATCTGATGCAGCACTCAATCACTCTCCTTCTTGGTCAAATAGCCCTTACACAGCCTGGAGGTGTGTTTGGTCATTGTCCTGTTGAAAAACAAATGAAAGTCCCACTATGCACAAACCAGGTGGGATGGCGTATCGCTGCAGAATGTTGGTGGTAGCCATGCTGGTTAAGTGTGCCTTGAATTCTAAATAAATCACAACAGTGTCACCAGCAAAGCACCCCCACGCTTCACGGTGGGAACCACACGTGGCGATCATACATTCACTTACTCTGCGTCTCACAAAGACACAGCGGTTGGAACCAAAAATCTCAAATTTGGACTCAGCAGACCAAAAGGACAGATTTCCAACGGTCTAATGTTCATTGCTTGTGTTGGCCCAACCAAGTCTCTTCTTATTGGTCTCCTTTAGTAGTGGTTTCTTCGCAGCAATTCGACCATGAAAGTCCTGATTCACACAGTCTCCTCTGAACAGTTGATGTTGAGATGTGTCTGTTATTGAACTCTGAAGCATTTATTTGGACTGCAATCAGAGGTGCAGTTAACTCTAATGAACTTATCCTCTGCAGCAGAGGTAACTCTGGGTATTCCTTTCCTGTTGCGGTCCTCATGAGAGGAGTACTTGATGGTTTTTGCGACTGCACTTGAACAAACGTTCAAAGTTCTTGACATTTCTCGCATTAAAGTAACGGACTGTTGTTTCTATTTGATCATTTGAGCTGTTCTTGCCATAATATGGACTATTTTCTGTATACCACCCCTACCTTGTCACAACTCAACTGACTGCCTCAAACACATGAAGGAAAGAATTTCCACAAATTAACTTTTTTTAAAGGCACACTTGTTAATTGCAATGCATTCCAGGTGACTACCTCATGAAGCTGGTTGAGAGAATGCCAAGAGTGTGCAAAGCTGTCACGAAGGCAAAGAGTGGCTACTTTGAAGAATCTCAAATAAATAAATATATAGTTTTGTTTCACATTTTTTTGGTTACTACATGATTCCATGTGTTATTTTATAGTTGTAGAAAATAGTAAATAGTAAAAATAAAGGAAAACCCTGGAATGAGGTAGTGTCCAAACTTTTGACTGGTACTGTATGTAAATATGGTATCTGTTTATTTTTAATACATTTGCCAAAATTGATAATAACCTGTTTTTTGCTTTGTCATTATGGGGTATTATGTGTAGATGAAAAAATATTTAATACATTTTAGAATAAGGCTGTAACGTAACAAATGTGGAGAAAGTCAAGGAGTCTGAATACTTTCCGAATGCACTGTAGGTGACTCAACAAGGACTTGCTTCAAACCATCCTACAATGGTTGGATATAAAGGAGAGTGTTCTGTGCTGGAGAGACACTTCCTCTTCTGGACAACAAGCCTGTGAGATTCTGATAGAACCCAAACATTCCAAGCGACCCGCCTTGCCCACACCCACTCAAGGGAGGCAGAATATTACTACTGCTGTGTCACCTTAAAATGGTACTACAGTCATTCCAGTCTCCTCCTCCACCTCTCAAAAATGTACACATTAGCCCTGTTTGTCAGCACCATGACTATGCTACCGGATGTTTGTGCTTTCACTCCCCTAAGTGTCATAACTCTATGCTGTGCCACACAAAAATGGATGATGTCAGCTGTAAATAATAGTAACAAAGCTTACCAAACCACCCTCAACATAGCTCCCCTAGCTTCTTCATTTTCCTGTAGATGCTTGGTTTCCCTGGACAACCCAGAGAATTGTACACTGGCAAAAAGGATGCGTTGCACTTAAAAGCAACAGGTCAAAACTGAGGTAAGTTAGTCATCTAGGTAAGTACTTAAACAGCAAGAAACTGGTTACAGTAAATGGAAAGAGGGGGCTTGTGTATGTGAGATGTCCAGAGTCAGACCGTTTTAAAAAACACTCGTTTTGACCATCAGACACAAGGCAAACGAAAAGTGACCCAACTGTGGAGTGTGAATATTATGATTTCCCATTGTAGCCAATTCAGTTGCAGTAATTCCATTACTGATTTTTTGTAATTTCGTTACCAATTTGGAACTCCAATGTGAATTGTCCGCATGCAAATTGTGATATTCCAAACGACGAACTATTGTGGTGAAATATAGCGATGCATAAAGTCAGCAGTTGTCTGCCTCTCCATCTAGCCAACTACCGCTGTATCTATATTGCATTTAGACTTGAAATTTAAATAACACTTTTTTGGTTGAAACATAATTCGTTTTTCCTTATCTTTCATTGCAGGTGTTGAAAACCAGTACTTTCTGGTGGATGTCATTTTCATGGACAGATGCAACTACTCAACGGTTTCCCAAGCTGTACTAGCCTCCCTCCACAGCAACCATCTGAACATGAATGATGCCTGGGCAGTGGTCACATAATGCCTCCTACTGCCTGAAGGCATACAAAGAGTGACACCCAACAGTGTCCATATAACCTGTCTCTGTCATGTCATCAATCTGGTAGATGAGACCTGGCAGCACAACAACAACTTCTCTGAAGCTGCATCACTTGTGACATGGATGAGATCTGTCTCCTTCAAGAAGCCTGCCAGAAAGAAAAGATGGGTGAGCTTCCTCATTGTGAAGGAGTTTGTGCAGGCCAAGGCTCCTCCTGAAGCAGTGAGCTCCAGATGGAATAGCTGTTTTGAGGCAGGGAAGTAACATGCAGCGCATGTTCATCTGTAAAGAGAGTTTGTTGGCAGAAACATCATCCCAGGCAGTCACAAACATCTTCAGCCAGCTGGAAACAGAGGAGAAGGTGCAGGCCCTCACTGTCAAGCTAACCTTTATCTCGGAGGGCTGCTCCAAACTGATGACAACTCTGTCAATCCTGGAAGGAACCCACCTTCCCACAGCAGTGTCTGCATATAAATGTCAAAGGATCTGGGCTCTTACCTAGTGAATGGAACTGCAAAAACATGTGGGTATGGTGCAAAGACCGTTCCATGATGCATGCTACACATCCAGCCAGAGAGGACTACAGGCAGGCTCCAGCCATGGAAAAGCAGATTGAAGCCTGCACACAACTGAAACACATGGCAAGCCCATCAACAGAGCTCAGTGAAGAATGGATTGCCTATCAGCACTGTGTGTCCAGTGAGCCCTCACCTGCTTTGGAGCTTGCTGATTACACGGAGGGGCCTGAGTGTGAGATTCCCAAGAGTTGCAGAAGTGGCAGTGCCCTACATCTACTTCCCAGTCAGCTCAGTAGACTGTGAGAAGAGTTTCAGCAAATACAAGACTCACAGACAAGCGAGAGGCACTCACCGAGCTCAACACAAAGAGGATGACAATCATTTACTTCAATGGAGATGTCTGTGATAGATGGAAAACTTACAATGGACAGACATTGCAGCTCATAAAGGTAGTTCTATAGGTTTTGCCTAATGCTGCATTATTGCCTAGATTCTTGCATGAATCTTTTTTTAAATGTATTTATAATGAAACACTTATGTGAAGCACTTTATTTAACAAAAAACAATATGCTATTTTTTTTTTTTTTTACATAAGTATAACTCTAGGTTTTGCCTATTGCTTGCTGCATTGTTGCCTAGATTCTTGCATTACTTTTTTTCATTTATAATGAGACACTTAGTAGAACTCTGTATTGAAGCACTTGCTTTGATTATTATTTTATTTTTAAATAGTGCAATGTTGTGTTGCATCATCACAATTGTACGGTTATATCTTATTAAATTGTCAACGTTTTATTCATTCACATTATTAGACCCGCTTTCTGATGATAAAATTAGTGTAAATCGTATAACACAGAAAGAATTTAAATGGAAAAAACAGAATTTTGAAAATAAATCTGAGGGATTTCATAGGGCCCTACTGACTAATGGCTAGACTAAAGCCAGTCACTGTTTGGATGTAACGCGTCAGGATCTCATGTCTATGGCAGCGCTGAACAGAGACGTGCCAAGGGCATGTGACTGCGCCTCTTACTTGATCTGATATGCTAATCTTAAATATCCAGTCAACAATGCAGTCAAAGGGACCACACAATCTCCCTCTCCTTCCATCTAGCAGGCCAAAGGAATGCATTCTCTTCCTCATTGATTCAGTTTAGTATCATCACTGCCTAACTTTGTCTGGCTGACCTTGTGTGACTTTTGGTTCTAGTGTTGTCATGAAACCAGTATCGCGATACTATGATACCAGATTTTCCTTGGCAGAAAAGAAAACAAAGCAGACTGAACTCTATGGTCCTTTAAAACCTACTTTGTAAATTAGCTTGCAAAATAAACAAATGTGACTCTGGGTCACAACATAAGGCTGTTTTTTCCAACATTAGAACTGTTGTCCTCAAACTTTGTCCACTTCATGTTGTTTCTTTTGCTTCCTTACTTCCTAGTATTCTGATACAGGTAGTGTGACAACACTACTAGGTCCTGTATTTTTGCAGCAAATCAATCCAATATATTCAAATGAGGTACTGTAACGAAGGCAGAGATTCCTCTTGCCTCATGCCAGGGTCACACAGACTCTTGCCGTTTTGAATTTGCTGGACGTCCAGTCATTCCAGATGGAGCAGTCCAGCAGGTTACTACTGTCCAGTCATTTCAACTTCGGTGATGCATTTGCCATGCGGCGAACCATCCACAGGAAATTGTTTCTAAAGTTACTTTGTACTACTATTTCAATACACTCTATAAAGGATAGCTCTGGGTCTGCTGCCACAGTCTCAATTAACAGGTTTAGGAAAAAGAGCAAGGGGAAAGTCAGGACAATGTAGCCAAACAAGAATGATTAGCTGAACATGATAGGCCTTGTATTGAGAGCCAGGACTTCCCTGAGAGGCAGACAATGTGTTGCCAATCAGATCCCTGATAGTAAGTAAATGACACTGAAGGCGAAAATGAAAGCAAAAAGCAAATAAAAATTCTAAGATACTTCAACAACAAAAAAGGTCTACTACTGATGTCATTAACACGACCTAGAGAGTGTAATTTCCTAATAAATTATTTGGAAATAGATGATTATAGTTAAAATGTCTGGACAGTGAGACGTATATTTTTTTTTGCGATAGCGGCATGGCTGATCAATGTAAAGGAATTAAGCCTATATCTCAACCTCAATTATTCATCACAAGCAACCACTACCAGATGCTTGAATGGCATACAGAACGTTCAATTATGCTGGGAATAATGTTTCGCCACGCGGGGTGCCACAGGCCTGCCAAACTAGCAACTCATGTGATGGACCAGGTGCAGATTTTGCATCAAAACGTTCTCGAGCATCATATTACAGTTATACAGTTCACAAGCGCTGTTTTTGGAAACACGCTACCTTGCCTGTGCGCAAATAAAATTAACATTGGAGAAATTAAAGACCTCACGTGCTATTTCAAACACTGGTTTGTCGAAAAGCCGTAAAACAAACAGCTGAGCTGGGGAAATGCATCCACCATCACAAGGTTATTCATCTTTTTTTTTTTTATGTAAAAAATTATTTCACCTTTATTTAACCAGGTAGGCAAGTTGAGAACAAGTTCTCATTTACAATTGCGACCTGGCCAAGATAAAGCAAAACAGTTCGACACATACAACGACACAGTGTTACACATAGAGTAAAATATTTACCTGCTTCTTGTCAAAATGATCCCTTTCCGCACCTAAATTGGTTTCGGTCATTTTGGTTTTCACCCTTGAAGGCACCCGTCGAATGGAATTCATCCTCGCGTCTTGGAAGCCGGTTAAACTCTTAAAGGATATTCGACATATGGAGTGTTTGTAACAAATTCCCACTAGAGGAAAATGTTCGGTTATAAAACCAGTGAAACTATTTATCTCCTTCAAGTTTTTGGTAGAAGCAATGCACAAACAACCGGTTCCAGGCGTTAGACGTCTACGAGTGACATTTGGAGGCAGCGAATTTAACCAGTTGAGGAAAAAGCGAAATGAATGTAACGTTTCTTTTTACGTGGGGATCGTCGTCTACGGAGGATACCACAGTAGTTCGCACATAGAATCACGGGGGGAGCCCATGCTACAGGGAGACCGTTTACGTCACTCATGAAGTAGGCTATTAAAATGGCACGGGTTATTTTTCATCACCTCACAACTGAAATGTTATTATAAGACTACAGAGCTGTTGTGATGATATGGCTGGCGATATAGCTGATGATATAGCCCCCAAAACAAATCTGACTACGCGTTATGAAATAGTAAGTCAGAATTCTGAGATAGTAAGTCAAAATTATCAGATAGTAAGTTATAATTATGAGATAGTAAGACATTATTATGAGATCGTAGGTCATTATTATGAGAAAGTAAGTCATTATTATGAGATACGTTTAGACGATCTGTATCACATGAATCCAATGTGCACTTTGCATCAGGCCCTCCAACTTTCAAGGATAACCTTATGTATATATTATCGTCAATCACACGTGTGAGTGTGCATGTGTGTATTAATGGATTGGAGAGTTTTGTTGATGTGTGTTGGTTCCTGTTGGATGACATCAGATTTAATAAATTCATGAATTCCATTAATGGGGAAATCTGGGATTTGTACATCCATTTTTGGACTTATTATTAATATATAGCTATTTATTCTTGAATAAATGCCTCATGAACAATGGTCTTACCCCATCAGAACTCAAAATATAAGCTTGTTTTACTCCATTATTTGTAAACAATGTCATTGTAAACAAACACTTTATAGTTTCAAAACATGTTTAAAACTATAATTTTGATCTGGAGGCTCAGTAATTGCATCCAAATGTGAGAGTCCTTGCATCTCTATATTTGGGAGTGGTTACATTTCTCTAGCCCCATTCCTCAGCTGTTTAACAAAATAAAGTGGAGGCGAAGGCGCTTTGTTATTGTTTGAATACCAGATTGCCCCTTTAAAAGGCTCGCCCTGCAGGACTATTCAAAGATCTTATCTGTCAGGAAGATATCCGTTTGTCTCCGTGGATGGTTTGTCCTCTGACAAATCAGTGGTAAGTTTCAGTGTTCCTCAAGGTTCCGTTTTAGGACCACTATTGTTTTCACTATATATTCTACCTCTTGGTGATGTAATTTTGAAATACAATGTCAACTTTCGCTGCTATGTGGATGACACACAGCTGTACATTTAGATGAAACATGGTGATGCCCCAAAATTGCCTACCATCGAAGCCTGTGCTTCAGACATAAGGAAGTGGATGACGGCAGATGTTTTACTTTTAAATTCGGTCAAAACAGAGATGCTAGTTCTAGGTCCAAAGAAACAAAGAGATCTGCTGTTTGATGTGACAATTCATCTTGATGGTTGTACAGTCATCTCAAATAAAACTGTTAAGGACCTTGGCGTTACTCTGGACCCTGATCTCTCTTTTGACGAACATATCAAGTATATTTTAAGGACATATTTTTTCCATCTTCGTAACATTGCAAAAATCTGAAACGTTTTGTAAAAAAAAATATGCAGAAAAGCTAATCCATGCTTTTGTCACTTAGACTACTACAATGCTCTACTTTCCGGCTACCTGGATAAAGCACTAAATAAACTTCACTTAGTGCTAAATACGGCTGCGAGTAATATAATTTTATCATATTACTCCAGGCTGATTCCAAGGTTTTACTGCTAACCTACAAAGCATTACATGGACTTGCTCCTACTTATCTCTCCAATTTGGTCCTTCCGTACATACCTACACATATGCTACAGTCTCAAGACGCAGGCCTCCTTATGGTCCTTAGAATTTCTAAGCAAACAGCTGGAGGCAGGGCTTTCTCCTAGAGCCCAATTTTTATGGAATTGTCTGCCAATCAATGCAAGAGCCGCAGACTCAATCTTGACCATTATTTATTTACTAAAAACCCATCTCTTCAGTAGGTTCTATGATTGAGTGTAGTCTGGCCCAGGGATGCGAATGTGAACGGCCAGGCACTGGTGTGACGAACCGCCCTTGCTGTCTCTGCCAAGGCAGCTCCCCTCTCTCCACTGGGATTCTCTGCCTCTGACCCTATAATGGGGTTTGAGTCACTTGCTCACTAGTGCTCTTTCATGCCGTCCCTAGGAGGGGTCCATCACGTCTTGCCAGGATTTCTTCGCTATGCTCGACTTGAGTGGGTTGAGTTACTGACCTGATCTTCCTGTCCGGTCTTGCGCCCTCTCGGCTCATGCGTTGGGGAAGATCTTTGTGGGCTATACTCAGCCTTGTCTCAGGTAGGTAGGTGGTCTGTTGACATCTCTCTCTCTCTCTCTCTCTTGCTTTCTCGCTCTCCCTCTCTCTCCTCTCAGAGAGAGATTTTATTTGAGTCAGAAAATTATGTTCATTTGAGAGGGAAGATATACAGTACAAAACCTTGCAGGGAGCCTATCAAACTGATAAACTCTAAGACAAAAAGATAAACTATTGGAACTGATTCTTAAAAATAACTGATGCTGGCACAAGATTGAAGGAAAGTTGAAGCATAACTAATGAAATTACAGTTAACAAACATGTATGCTTAATCCAGTATAGACTAATGTGTAGAATGTATTATACAAGTAAAAATTCACAAATTCTACAGCACAATGGCAGAGTCATGTCTTAAGTGTAAAACTAATAACGATTTACTGATCCATGCTTTCTGGCAATGCTACAAAGTCTGGAAGTTTGAGGTTGAGCTAGAAAGTTGGCTGTCAGAAGTATTATGATGTAAATGTTATTTTAATCTATCTGTCTACATGTTTCAAGACATGGGATATGGGTGGTGTAGTGAGATACCCAATGGGCTGGACGATTGTCTTCTCATCTTGAAAAAACATATACAAATAATAATAATAATAATAATAATATATATATTATATATATACACACTACCTGTCAAAAGGTTTTAGAACACCTACTCATTCCAAGGTTTTTGGGTGGGAACCACACATGCGGAGATCATCAGTTCACCTACTCTCACAAAGACACGCCGGATGGAACCATCAGACCAAAGGACAGATTTCCACTGGTCTAATGTCCATTGCTCATATTTCTTGGCCCAAGCAAGTCTCTTCTTATTATTGGTGTCCTTTAGTAGTGGGTTCTTTGCAGCAATTCGACCATAAAGGCCTGATTCACGCAGTTTCTCTGAACAGTTGATGTTGGGATGTGTCTGTTACTTGAGCTCTATGAAGCATTTATTTGGGCAGCAATTTCTGAGGCTGTTAACTCTAATGAACTTATCCTCTGCAGCAGAGGTAACTCTGAGTCTTCCTTTCCTGTGGCGGTCCTCATGAGAGCCAGTTTCATCATAGCGCTTGATGGTTTTTGCGACTGCACTTGAAGAAACTTTCAAAGTTCTTGAAATTTTCAGGATTGACTGACCTTCATGTCGTAAAGAAATTATGGACTGTCATATCTCTTTACTTATTTGAGTTGATCTTGCCATAATATGGACTTGGTCTTTTCCAAATAGGGCTATCTTCTGTATACCTCCCTTACCTTGTCACAACACAACTGATTGGCTCAAACGCATTAAGAAGGAAAGAAATTACACAAATGAACTTTTAACAAGGCACACCTGTTAATTGTAATGCATTCCAGGTGACTACCTCATGAAGCTGGTTGAGAGAATGCCAAGCGTGTGCAAAGCTATCGTCAAGGCAGCTACTTTGAAGAATCTCAAATATGCATCATGACCGTATAGATTTTTTAAGAAATAGATGTCTCCACCACTACGGTGCTGTCCATTTATCACTCAGAGAATATGTCATTCTGATTCTGTGCTTTGGCCTGTATTATCATAATAACCACAAAGGAGGGGACTTGCAGGTTGGATAATGGGCAATATGACTTAGTAAAATGCTTTTTGGCCTCCCACGATGCAATGGACTATTGTAGGTGCTTAGAATAGAGCCAAGTAGGCTTGCTATGCAGCCACCAACTCTTTTCAGGCATAGCCACATCACTGCAAAAGCTAATTCAACCCATCTGACACAGTTAGGTACTTCATTTGCTAATTATAGCCTATAGCCTACCCTTGTAGGCCTGTTCTGTGAGTGCACAGCAGCATATTATGTGGATAGGCCACCTCTCATCCCATTGTTTGAAAACAGCCTGCCTGCTGTTTTCATTGTGGGATCAAATTTAACAGCACCCTTATCACTGCAAGCGAGAAATGACCAGCAAGTTAGATCAAGTGAGCATAAAAGTAAAATAGTCGTGTTATTTTGCTGATTTTGTCCTACTTTTATTCTCCAACTCGAGTACTACTTGACCCTTAAGCTAAGAATACTATTTTCTCTGTGAAAATAAAAGGGAGGCACTTGTGGAAATCACTGCCTGCTTTTAGGTCAATAGGATTAAAACAGGGAATGGATGTATCAGAAAAGTAAGCTTAGATTAAACCCAGAGAGAAGCAGATGTAAAGGATTAGGCCTACATTAGGACAATTCTGTCACGTTCGTCGTAAGAATGAGTGGACCAACACGCAGCGTGAGTAGAGTTCCACATATTTATTACAGTGAAACTTCAAAACAACAAAGAATAAACAAACGTGCAGTACGTAGCGCACATAGGCACTAAACAAAACAATATCCCACAACACAGGTGGGAAAAGGACCACACTAAGCATGATCCCCAATTAGAGGCAATGACCATAGCTGCCTCCAATTGGGAACCATACTCACATCAACATAGAAAATATAGACTAGAAAAACCCCTAGTCATGCCCTGACCTAAAACACCATAGAGAACCCAGAGGGCTCTATTGTCAGGGCGTGACAAATGCACTCAGTGACATGCTCGAGAAAATGAATATGGATAATAGTAGGCCTTAATACTTCATAAAAAAGTACACAATTATGTAATAGAAAACAACATCCACCAAACTTAGATAAAAAAAACAGCTTTATAAAAAGAGGCTTACAAAGATTATGAAGTTCAGTTTGATCAAGAAAACCAAACACCAGAAAATGTACTGTTACTTTGTTTGTAGTGGGGGAGATATTGTAATAAACAATAGGGGAAACAGAAGGGAATGAAAATTATTTGATGGACACCATAGGAGAAGGTTATGCAATGCTGAATATGAACCATTCTAGAAATGTATAGTGTCATCCTGTATAGTATGATTTGGACAGTAGGATAATTGCCAGTTATAGTTTGGAGGAATTAAAAGGACTGAAGGCTTGCTCCTCTGAAAGCATATAAGAGCTTGTTTTGTTCAGTTAGTAGATTTATAGTGACAATTTATCTGTGTTTAACGGACTCTCTGATAATCCTTAGTGTGTGCTGCAGAGGTGCAGTGATCTAGCTGCCACTGGACACATGCTCAGACAGTGGCAGCTGGTAGGGTGCACTCACTGTATGGAGGAGCTGCCTATGGGAGCTACAGGTGTAACAAGATAGTTTGGAGCATCATGACCGGTCAGGGGTGGGAAACTTTAATAGGGGTGGGGGGCACAAAAAAGCTGAACTCATCTTGAAGGGCCACAGTGGCTCAAGGGTCTGTGTACCAACATCCATACCCACACTTGCAGTCAGAACCAGACATAGCCTTTTGGGGGCCCTAAGCAACATTTTGTTGGGCACCCCACCTTGCGAGCAAAACATTTTAGTGGCCTCCTCTTGACAGCAGAGAGAAAAAATATATGTTTCCTTCAATTCTACACATTTTGCCATGGGGCATAGAGAAAATGTTGCAGTTAGAAAGCAAATTTGCTGGAATTCTACACATTTTGCCATAGAATGGAGAGAAATGTTTTCGTTTATTAATATGATATCAGATGATCAAAGGGGGGCCCCCGGTCGATAATTCAACTATGATTACTACAAGTTTAGATAGCTGGCCGCTAGAATAAATTATCAATCTAAAAAAGGTTAGCTGACATGGGCTAATTGAGTGACTGTCGGTGACTGACAAAGCGAGAGCAAAACTGCTGATGCATTTAGAAATTGCCCCCTGTCAACAGTATGTTTTTAGAAATGTATCCGCCAGTTGCCCATCCCTGCACTAGGTAATGTCTTGCTTCACTATTTGACAAAATTCTTTGAGATGTTGTAAAACAGACAGGTGCACCTGGAGATCTCACTGACTCTACTTGACGTGGTGGAAGAATGCAAATGATGACTTTAAGCATTTTGGAATACCAAATTGGGGATCTGAGGGGGTACATTTTTCATTCACCACACACTGAGTTGCGTTTTAAAATAGTTTATGAGACATATTATTATTCAAATTTGTCACTAAGCAATCACAGATCATCCCTGGAATGAGACTGCGATCATATGTTTTATTTTATTTTACCAGTGGATTAGGACATTGATGAGGAGATTGAGATGTTTCAGGGTGAAGGTGACAGAGAATGTAATCATTTCTTTTTGTTGTTTTCCATTCCATAGTTACAGCCTATCTGCTATTTAAACATCATCATGGTTGCAGGACCTGAATTTCCTGTTCATGGCACCGGGTGGAGCAGCCACTACAACGCTCCGGAGTCAGGTATGCAGGTGTGTGAAACAGGAAAGATTTTGGGACTTCAGGAGCACAGAGAAGAGAGCAAAGGTTTGCTTGCACCACAGGACAAACTGGCTCTCTCACATTCCTCTCCTGCCCTGGTTAGCTATGGGTTCAAACCGCCCAACCTCATCACTGGCATTATCAGTTCCATTGCTATGGCTATGTGAAAGGAAAAGGCCCAGAAAGGCTAGAGCACAAAAATGCAAGCATGAAAGCCTGAGGCTCTGCCAACCCTCAAGAAACTTGTCTGATCTCAACTTCCAATTAAATACTGTAAGCTTCATCTTTGGAAATGGGTCACAAATCACAATTTAAAAAAAAATATTGCTAGTAGATTACATCGACAATGACTTGTAATTCCAAATACAGTAACAGGGTAATTTTTACCACAGAAATTAGAGCTCAATTTGCTCATGGGGATGAATTGTATAGACATAGTGATACACATAGCCAACAGAAGTGCTTAAGTGAAGAGTAAAGATAATCAAAATCAAACCAAAACACATTTTATTGGTTGTGTACACATATTTTGCTGATTTTATCGCAGGTGCAACGAAATGCTTATGTTTCTAGCTCCAACAGTGCAGTAATACTTAACAATACACAAATAAACAATTATAATAAAAATTATGAAATGTATTGAATATAAATATATATAATGGTGTGAAATAGGCAGTATGGACAGTATTTGAATAGAAAAGGTGTGTACAGCTGTAGTTATATAGGATGAGCCTTGAATACAGTATATAAATAGGAAGTGGGTTAAAACAGTATGTAAACATTATTAAAGTGACCAGTGTTCAATGACTATGAACATAGTGCAGTTGTCACGCCCTGACCTTAGAGAACCTTTTATTTCTCTATTTTGGTTTGGTCAGAGTGTGACTAGGGTGGGTAGTCTAGTTTTTTATTTTCTATGTCGGCCTGGTATGGTTCCCAATCAGAGGCAGCTGTCTATCGTTGTCTCTGAATGGGGATCATATTTAGGCAGCCTTTCCCCACCTGTTGTTTGTGGGATCTTGATTTGTATTGTTGCTTTTTAGCCCTACAAAGCTGTACGTTTCGTTTGTTACTCTTTTTTGTTTTGTTGCTGGTTCACATTAATAAACATGATGAACGCCTTCCACGCTGCACCTTGGTCCAATCCTTCCAACAACGATCGTTACAGAAGATCCCACCACCCACAGACCAAGCAGCGTGCCCAGGAGGAGCAGACATCCTGGACGTGGGAGGATATATTGGACGGGAAGGGATCCTGGACATGGGAGGAAATCCTGGCCGGAAAGGATCGCCTTCCATGGGAGCAGACGGAGGCAGCGAAGGAGCAACATCGACGACACCGGGGTTCGTGGTCACGACGGAAGCCCGAGAGGCAGCCTCAAAAATTTTTTGGGGGAGGCACATGTGGTGGTTGGCGGAGCCACAGTGGGAACCAGAACCAACTCCCTGTACTCACCGTGTGGAGTTGGTCACCGTTCAGGTGCCATGTTTTCCGGTTCTACGAGTGTCTCCAGTGTGCCTTCACAGTCCAGTGCGTCCTGTGCCAGCTCCCCGCACTTGCCGTGCGAAGGTGGTCATTTGTCCAGGACTCGTTGTGCCAGCTCTACGCTCCAGACCTCCAGTGCGCCTCCACGGCCCAGTACATCCTGTGCCAGCTCCACACACCTGGCCTCCAGCGACAGTTCCCAGTCCAGAGCCTCCGGCGACGGTCTGCAGCCCGGAACCTCCAGCGATGTTTCACAGTCCGGAACCTCCAGCAACGGTTCGCAGTCCAGAGTCTCCAGTGATGATGATCCATGGCCCGGAGCCTCCAGTGATGATCCATGGCCCGGAGCCTCCAGTGATGATCCATGGCCCGGAGCCTCCAGTGATGATCCATGGCCCGGAGCCTCCAGTGAGGATCCATGGCCCGGAGCCTCCAGTGATGATCCATGGCCCGGAGCCTCCAGTGATGATCCATGGCCCGGAGCCTCCAGTGATGATCCATGGCCCGGAGCCATGGGCAGGGTACTGGGCCAAGGCCGGCTAGTGGTGACTATTTAACAGTCTGATGGCCTGGAGGTAGAAGCTGTTTTTCAGTCTCTCTGTCCACAGCTTTGATGTACCTGCACTGTCTCTGCCTTCTAGATGGTAGCGGGGTGAACAGGCCATGGCTCGGGTGGCTGAGGTCCTTGATGATCTTCTTGGCCTTTCTGTGACACCGTGTGCTGTAGATGTCCTGGAGGTCAGACAGTGTGCCCCCAGTGAAGCGTTGGGCTGACCACATCACCCTCTGGAGAGCCCTGCGGTTGTCAGGATTTCTGAAAAGGAGAGCAGATGGTCCTTCCCACTTCCTCTACTTATTTCTCCAACCACCCTCTTGTGAACAAGCATGTGTCTACAAATCCATATCTACCCACCAGTAGATGATGCATCCTTAGATGATAAAAAAAATTCATTAATTCAAGACTCCAGTCTATCAGTCTCATTGCAGTTCACATGAGTAAATATACTGTACCCGTCAAAAGTTTGGACACACCTTTTTATTTTTGAAAATGTCTACATTGTAGAATAATAGTTAAGACATAAAAACTCTGAAATAACACATATGGAATCATGTAGTAACCAAAAAAGTGTTATATTTTATATTTGAGGGATGTAGTGCTCCGGCAGCACTCCACCCCTGCTCCAGCGGCACCTAGCCTACACCTCATGCGTGATGCAGAAAGTCTTGCTGTTTTATAAAAGTCTGACAATCTGTAAAACAAATATATTTTATATTTGAGATTCTTCAAAGTAGCCATCCTTTGCCTTGATGGCAGCTTTGTACACTCTTGGCATTCTGTCAACCAGCTTCATGAGGTCGTCACCTGGAATGTATTTCAATTAACAGGTGTTCCATGTTAAAAGTTCATTTGTGGAATTTCTTTCTTCTTAATGCGTTTGAGCCAATCAGTTGTGTTGTGAGAAGGCAGTGGTGGTATGCAGAAGATAGCCCTTCTTGGTAAAAGTCAATATTGTAAATAAGAATTTGTTCTTAACTGACCTGGCTAGTTAAATAAAGGTTAAAAAAAGAGAGGCAGAGAGGCTGGCCTGAGAGAGGCTGGACTGAGGGCTTGTAGGCCTGTTGTAAGGCAGGTATCCCCCGGCAACAAAGTCGCCTGTGGGCACAAACCCACCATCGCTGGACCAGACAGGACTGGCAAACAGTGCTCTTCACTGATGAGTCACGGTTTTGTCTCACCATGGATGATGGTCGGATTCGCGTTTATCGTCGAAGGAATGAGCGTTACACAGAGGCCTGTACTCTGGAGCGGGATCAATCTGGAGGTGGAGGGTCCATCATGGTCTGGGGCGGTGTGTCACAGCATCATCGGACCGAGCTTGTTGTCATTGCAGGCAATCTCAAGCTGTGCGTAACAGGGAAGACATCCTCCTCCTTCATGTGGTACCGTTCCTGCAGGCTCATCCTGACATGACCCTCCAGCATGACAATGCCACCAGCCATACTGCTCATTCTGTGTGTGATTTCCTGCAAGACTGGAATGTCAGTGTTTTGCCATGACCAGTGAAGAGCCTGGATCTCAATCTCATTGAGCACGTCTGTGACCTGTTGGATCGGAGGGTGAGGGCTAGGGCCATTCCCCCCAGAAATATCCGGGTACTTGCAGGTGCCTTGGTGGAAGAGTGGGGTAACATCTCACAGCAAGAACTGGCAAATCTGGTGCACTCCATGAGGTGATGCACTGCAGTACTTAATGCAGCTGGTGGCCACACCAGATACGGACTGTTACTTTTGATTTTGACTCCCCCCTTTGTTCAGGGACACATTATTCCATTTCTGTTAGTCACTTGTCTGTGGAACTTGTTCATTTTATGTCTGTTGTTGAATCTTATGTTCATGTAAATATTTACATAATATTGCTGAAAATAAACACAGTTGACAGTGAGAGGACTTTTCTTTTTTTGTTTGCCATTTTTATTATGGCAAGCACAGCTCAAATAAGCAAAGAGAAATGACAGTCAAAACAAATTTGATTAGTCACACGCGCCGAACACAACAGGTGTAGTAGACCTTACAGTGAAATGCTTACTTACGAGCCCCTAACCAACAATGCAGTTTCAAAGAAATATGGATAAGAACAAGAGATAAAAGTAACAAGTAAATAAAGAGCAGCAGTAAAATAGCAATAACGAGACTATATTCAGGGGGGTGCCGATGCAGAGTCAATGTGCGGGGGCACCGGTTAGTTGAGGTAGTATGTACATGTAGGTAGAGTTATTAAAGTGACAATGAATAGATGACAACATAGAGTAGCAGTGGTGTAAAGAGGGGGTGGGGGTGGGCACTGCAAATAGTCTGGGTAGCCATTTGATGAGATGTTCAGGAGTCTTATGGCTTCAGGTAGAAGCTGTTTAGAAGCCTCTGCGGTAGCAGAGAGAACAGTCTATGACTAGGTTGGCTGGAGTCTTTGACATTTTTTAGGGCCTTTCTCTGACACTGCCGGGTATAGAGGTCCTGGATGGCAGGAAGCTTGGCCCCAGTGATGTACTGGTCCGTTCGCACTACCCTCTGTAGTGCCTGGTGGTCGGAGGCCGAGCAGTTGCCATACCAGGCAGTGATGCAACCAGTTGCTCTCGATGGTGCAGCTGTAGAACCTTTTGAGGATCTGAGGACCCATGCCAAATATTTTCAGTCTCCTGAGAGGGAAGAGGTTTTGTTGTGCCCTCTTCACAACTGTCCTGGTGTGCTTGGACCATGTTAGTTTGTTGTTGATGTGGACAGCAAGAAACTTGAAGCTCTCAACCTGCTCCACTGCAGCACCGATGATGACAATGGCTACGTGCTCGGTCCTCTTTTTCCTGTAGTCCACAATCATCTCCTTCGTCTTGATCACATTGAGGGAGAGGTTGTTGTCCTGGCACCAGGTCTCTGACCACCTCCCTGTAGGCTCTCTCATCGTTGTCAGTGATCAGGCCTACCACTGTTGTGTCATTGGAAAATGTAATGATGGTGTTGGAGTCGTGCCTGACTGTGCAGTCATGAGTGAACAGGGAGTACAGGAGGGGACTGAGCACACACTCTTGAGGGGCCCCTGTGTTGTGGATCAGCGTGGCGGATGTGTTGTTACCTACCCTTACCACCTGGGGGCGGCCCGTCAAGAAGTCCAGGATCTAGTTGCAGAGGGAGGTGTTTAGTCCTAGGATCCTTAGCTTATTGATGAGCTTTGAGGGCACTTTGGTGTTGAACGCCGAGCTGTAGTCAATGAATAGCATTCTCACATAGGTGTTATTTTTGTCCAGGTGAGAAAGGGCCGTGTGGAGTGCAATAGAGATTACATCATCTGTAGATCTGTTGGGGCGGTATGCAAATTGGAGTGGGTCTAGAGTTTCTGGGATGATGGCGTTGATGTGATCCATGACCAGCCTTTCAAAGCACTTCATGGCTACAGACGTGAGTGCCACGGGTCGGTAGTCGTTTAGGCAGGTTACCTTAGTGTTCTTGGGCACAGGGACTATGGTGGCCTGCTTAAAATATGTTGGAATTACAGACTTGAACAGGGAGAGGTTGAAAATGTCAGTGAAGACACTTGCCAGTTGGTCAGCGCATGCTCGCAGTACACATCCTGGTAGTCCGTCTGGCCCTGCGGCCTTGTGAATGTTGACCTGTTTAAAGGTCTTACTCACATTGGCTGCGGAGAGCGTGATCACACAGTCCTCCGGAACAGCTGGTGCTCTCATGCATGTTTCAGTGTTATTTGGCTCGAAGCGAGCATAGAAGTAGTTTAGCTCGTCTAGTAGGCTCATGTCACTGGGCAGCTCTCGGCTGTGCTTCCCTTTGTAGTCTGTAATGGTTTGCAAGCCCTGCCACATCCGACAAGCATCAGAGCCAGTGTAGTACGATTCAATCTTAGTCCTGTATTGATGCTTTGCCTGTTTGATGGTTCATCGGAGGGCATAGCGGGATTTCTTATAAGCTTTCTTATAAGTCCCGCTCCTTGAAAGCGGCAGCTTTAACCTTTAGCTCAGTGCGGATGCTGCCTGTAATCCATGACTTCTTGTTGGGGTATTACGTACGGTCACTGTGGGGACTAGGTCATCGATGCACTTATTGATGAAGCCAATGACTTATGCGGCGTACTCCTCAATTCCATCGGAGGAATCCCGGAACATATTCCAGTCTGTGCTAGCAAAACAGTCCTGTAGCTTAGCATCTGCTTCCTCTGACAACTTTTTTATTGATCTTTATTGATCTAGTCACTGGTTCTTCCTGCTTAAATTGTTGCTTGTAAGCAGGAATCAGGAGGATAGAATTATGGTCAGATTTGCCAAATGGCGGGTGAGGGAGAGCTTTGTATGTGTCACTGTGTGTGGAGTATAGGTGGTCCAGAGTTATTTTTCCTCTGGTTGCACATTTTACATGCTGATAGAAATTTGGTTAAAAGGATTTAAGTTTCCCTGCATGAATTAAAGTGTCTGGCTACTAGGAGCGCCACCTCTGGGTGAGCGTTTTCTTGTTTGCTTAGGGTGGAATACATTCAATGTTGTCTTAGTGCCAGCCTCTGACTGTGGTGGTATGTAAATAGCTACAAAGCATACAGATTAAAACTCTCGGTAGGTAGTGTGGTCTACAGCTTATCATGAGATACTCTACCTCAGGCGAGCAATCGCTCGAAACTTGCTTAGATATCGTGCACCAGCTGTTGTTTACAAAAATACATAGTCCGCCGCCCCTTGTCTTACCAGACGCCGTTGTACTATCCTGCCGGTACATCGTATAACCAGCCAGCTGTATGTTGATGTTGTCGTCGTTCAGCCACAACTCCGTGAAGCATAAGATGTTACCGTTTTGAATGTCCCATTGGTAGTTTAATCTTCCGCGTAACTCGTTGATTTTATTGTCCAAAAGATTGCACATTTGCTAGCAGAATGGAGGGAAGTGGAGGTTTATTCGATAGTCTATGAATTTTCAGAAGGCCTCTTCACGCAGATCACGGGGATCGGGTCCTGTTCCCGAGGAAGCAGTGTATGTGGGGACTGTGCTTTGGCAAAGTGGGTGGGGTTATATCCTTCCTGTTTAGCCCTTTCCGGGGGATATCATTGGATGGGGCCACAGTGTCTCCTGACCCCTCCTGTCTCAGCCTCCAGTATTTATGCTGCAGTAGTTTAAGTGTATGGGGCTAGGGTCAGTTTGTTATATCTGGAGTACTTCTCCTGTCTTATCCGGTGTCCTGTGTGAATTTAAGTATGCTCTCTCTAATTCTCTTTCTTTCTCTCTCTCTGAGGACCTGAGCCGTAGGACCATGCCTCAGGACTATCTGGCATGATGACTCCTTGCTGTCCCCAGTCTACCTGGCCGTGCTGCTGCTCCAGTATCAACTGTTCTGCCTAGAAGGCCAGCATCGCGGAGTCGCCTCTTCACTGTTGACGTTGAGACTGGTGTTTTGTGGGTACTATTTAATGAAGCTGCCAGTTGAGGACTTGTGGGGCATCTGTTTCTCAAACTAGATACTCTAATGTACGTATCCTCTTGCTCAGTTGTGCACCGGGGCCTCCCACTCCTCTTTCTTTTTGGGTTAGAGCCAGTTAGCGCTGTTCTGTGAAGGGAGGAGTACACAGCGTTGTATGAGTTAGTCTAAAGAAGGCCAGTTTTATTTATTCTGTAATCAGAACAACAGTTTTCAAGTTAATTTTCTTGGTTGTTGGTGCATTGGGGGGATTCTTGGGGGTGGGGAATGGAATGAATTGTATTTTTTTATATATTTTTTTATTGGGGGGGACTGTGGGCGGGGTCTCGGATGGTTGATGGGCAGCTATTGGGAAACTGTGTGGGGGGGGGGGGGGGGGATCTTGGAGGGTTCGGGTCCCCATTTGTGGCCTTATGGGAGATATGTCGATATGCCCTTCAGCAGGGCATTGGCCCTGGATACTTCTGTGTGTCGCTCTGAATGGAAGTCTGTTGGATGGCTGGCGTGGTGTAGTTGTTGAGCTGCTTCACTGCACGTATATTGAATGTTTTGTATTCAATAAAAAAAAGCTGTCATCAAAGGCAAAGGGTGGCTACTTTGAAGAATCTAAAATATATTTTGATCTGTTTAACAATATTTTGGTTACTACATGATTCAATTTGTGTTATTTCATAGTTTTTATGTTTTTACTACAAATAAAGAAAAACCCTTGAATAAGTAGTTGTGTCCAAACTTTTGACTGGTACTGTATGTATTTGTTTCTCCAAATTATATGACTACTAGAATACACTATTGAACAAAAGTACATTTAAAAAAAGTTTGATTGGATTCTGAGAGCCAATGGAACACAACATCCCCTGCTGGGCAGGACGCAGCATGCCATCACCACTGACTTGGCTCATATGCCTCTCATCATTATCACAGAAAGCAGGTCTGTCTATGAAATAGGAGCAATTCTCATAAACCTACACTCTAATTCCTTGTTGTCATTATGAAATAGGAGCAATTCTCATAAACCTACTCTCTAATTCCTTGTTGTCATTATGAAATAGGAGCAATTCTCATAAACCTACTCTCTAATTCCTTGTTGTCATTATGAAATAGGAGCAATTCTCATAAACCTACTCTCTAATTCCTTGTTGTCATTATGAAATAGGAGCAATTCTCATAAACCTACTCTCTAATTCCTTGTTGTCATTATGAAATAGGAGTAATTCTCATAAACCTACTCTCTAATTTCTTGTTGTCATTGTAAGCTTTCTGAAAGAAATAACATTTCTTTAAAAAATGGTGACCCTCTTCAGTGTTGCAGTGACAAACTACACTTTCAGTTTGCTCACTAGAAAGCAGTTTAGGTGAACAAACATGAGAAATGATCTCCCTAGCAGTCTATGACCACACAATGTTTTTTTGTCTGTTTTTCCCAAACTTTGTATTTATTTTGGGGTAATTCTTCAAAAACAAATTGTTATGTAGAATTCCTTTTTAAATATGACATCAAATTTTGGGAGCCAACCTGGATATAACAAACATATCAAATAATACCAGGAACAATGTTACAACACAGACAGTGTTTTTTATGAGTTGTCCTCACAAACAGACTGTTTTACTTAGCAACTGTGGTTTACATATTGTCACGAATCCCGCAGAGGATGGTGCCTCTTCCTGTTAGGGAAGCTGCCACCGATCCCCTTTTCTGTTTCATTTAGTGTTGTCTGATTAGTTGCACCTGTTTCTTGTTTAGGTTTTGGGCTATTTAAACCCAGTAGGCCCACCGGCTTTTGTGCGGGCTTGTTTTTCTGTATTTGGTGTGTGTTATTTTACCGAACCGTTTCGTCCTTTTTGTTTTTGGACTGGGTCTTTTAGCGCCCGTGTGTGTGGCGTTGACCGACACTCTGTTGCTTTGGGAATACATATATATATATACACTTATCTACTACCCTGCTCTCTGCGCCTGACTCCTCCACCCACCTCTTCTAGAAGTCCTTACACATATACAAACTAGGTGATGGTGTTACGGCTTTCTAGTTGTGATGAAGGAGAGTCGGACCAAACTGCAGCGTGTCGATTGCGATCCATATTTATTCAAACAAACGTAACAAAGAAGAAACACTAAACACTACAAAACAATAAACGTAAAGAAAACCGAAACAGCCTATACTTGTGTAACCTAACACGTAGACAGGAACAAAGACACTAAGGACAATCACCCACGACAAACTCAAAGAATATGGCTGCCTAAATATGGTTCCCAATCAGAGACAATGATAAGCACCTGCCTCTGATTGAGAATCACTCCAGACAGCCATAGACCTTGCTAGATAACCCCACTAGCTACAATCCCAAATATATACACACCAAAACCCCAAGACAAAACACACCACAATACAAAAACTCCATGCCACACCCTGGCCTAGCCCTTTGACCAGGGCGTGACAGAACCCCCCCCCCCTAAGGTGCGGACTCCCGAACGCACCTCAAAACAATAGGGAGGGTCCGGGTGGGCGTCTGTCCAATGGTGGCGGCTCCAGCGCGGGACGATGAACCCACTCAGTTGATGTCTTAGTCCCCTCTCCTCGCGTCCCTGGATAGACCACCCTCGCCGCCGACCATGGCCTAGTAGTCCTCACCCAGAAACCCACTGGACTGAGGAGCAGATCGGGACTGAAGGACAGCTCGGGACTGAGGGGAAGCTCGGGAGTGAGAGACAGCTCGGGAGTGAGAGACAGCTCGGGAGTGAGAGAAAGCTCAGGAGTGAGAGAAAGCTCAGGAGTGAGAGAAAGCTCAGGAGTGAGAGAAAGCTCAGGAGTGAGAGAAAGCTCAGGCAGGTAGGTAGATCTACCAGATCCTGGCTGGTTGGCAGATCCTGGCCGACTGGCAGATCTGGAAGAGTCTGGCTGACTGGCAGATCTGGAAGAGTCTGGTCGACTGGCAGATCCGGAAGAGTCTGGTCGACTGGCAGATCTGGAAGAGTCTGGTCGACTGGCAGATCTGGAAGAGTCTGGTCGACTGGCAGATCTGGAAGAGTCTGGTCGACTGGCAGATCTGGAAATGCTGGGCAGACTGGCGGCGCTGGGCAGACTGGCGGCGCTGGGCAGACTGGCGGCGCTGGGCAGACTGGCGGCGCTGGGCAGACTGGCGGCGCTGGGCAGACTGGCGACGCTGGGCAGACTGGCGACGCTGGGCAGACTGGGGGCACTGGCGGCGCTGGGCAGACTGGCAGCACTGGCTGCTCCATATAGGCTGACAGCTCTGGCGGCTTCTTACAGACTGACAGCTCTGGCGGCTCCGTGCTGACTGGCAGCCCCTTGCAGACTGGCAGCTCCTTACAGACTGACAGCTCCTTGCAGACTGACAGCTCCTTGCAGACTGACAGCTCCGTGCAGACTGACAGCTCCTTGCAGATTGACAGCTCCTTGCAGACTGACAGCTCCGTGCAGACTAACAGCTCCGTGCAGACTGACAGCTCCGTGTAGACTGTCAGCTCTGGCTGCTCCATGTAGACTGGCAGCTCCTTGCAGACTGGCAGCTCTGGGTGCTCTATGCAGACTGACATCTCTGGCTGCTTCATGCAGACTGACATCTCTGGCTGCTCCATGTAGACTGGCTGCTTCATGCAGACTGACAGCTCGGGCTGCTTCATGTAGACTGACAGCTCTGGCTGCTCCATGCAGACTGACAGCTCTGGCTGCTCCATGCAGACTGACAGCTCTGGCTGCTCCATGTAGACTGGCAGCTCCTTGTAGACTGGCATCTCTGGCTGCTCTATGCAAACTGACAGCTCTGGCTGCTCCATGCAGACTGACATCTCTAGCTGCTCCATGCAGGCTGACAGCTCTAGCTGCTCCATGCAGGCTGGCTTCTCCATGCAGGCTGGCAGCTCTGTCTGCGCTGAACAGGCGGGAGACTCCGGCAGCGCAGGAGAGGAGAGAGGCTCTGGTTGCGCTGAACAGGCGGGAGACTCCAGCAGCGCAGGAGAGGAGAAAGGCTCTAGCTGCGCTAAACAGGCGGGAGACTCCAGCAGCGCAGGAGAGGAGAAAGGCTCTAGCTGCGCTAAACAGGCGGGAGACTCCAGCAGCGCAGGAGAGGAGAGAGGCTCTGGTTGCGCTGAACAGGCGAGGCGCACTGAAGGCCTGGTGCGTAGTGCTGGAACTGGTGGTACTGGATCGAGGACACGCACAGGGAGCCTGGTGCGGGGAGCTGCTACCGGAGGACTGGTGCGTGGAGGTGGTGACGGATAGACCGGGCCGTGCAGGCACACTGGAGCTCTTGAGCACCGAGCCTGCCCAACCTTACCTGGTTGAATGCTCTCGGTTGCCCTGCCAGTGCGGCGAGGTAGAATAGCCCGCACTGGGCTATGCAGGCGAACCGGAGACACCGAGCGCAAGGCTGGTGCCATGTAAGCCGGCCCAAGGAGACGCACTGGGGACCAGATGCGTAGAGCTGGCTTCATGGCATTTGGCTCGACGCTCAATCTAGCCCGGCCGATACGCGGAGCTGGAATATACCGAACCGGGCTGTGCACCCGCACTGGAGACACTGTGTGCTCCACAGCATAACACGGTGCCTGCCCGATCTCTCTAGCCCCCCGGTAAGCACAGGGAGTTTGCGCAGGTCTCCTACCTGGCATAGCCATACTCCCTGTGAGCCCCCCCCCCCAATAAATTTTTGGGGCTGACTCTCAGGCTTCCAACCGCGTTGCCGTGCTGCTTCCTCATATCTGCGCCTCTCAGCTTTCGCCGCCTATAGTTCTTCTTTGGGACGGTGATATTCTCCAGGCGGAGCCCAGGGTCCTTTACCGTCCAGTTCCTCCTCCCATGTCCATTTATCCAGGTGGTGCAGCCTCTCCCACTGCAGCTGCTGCCTCTGTTGCCTCCGTTCCTGCTGCTCCTTTGGGCGGCTACACTCCCCTGGTTTAGCCCAGGGTCCTCTCCCGTCGAGGATTTCCTCCCATGTCCAGGAATCCTTATTGAGCATCTCCTTTTTCGGCTGCTCCTGCTTGTTGACACGCCGCTTGGTCCGTTGGTGGTGGGTGATTCTGTTACGGCTTTCTAGTTGTGATGAAGGAGAGTCGGACCAAACTGCAGCGTGTCGATTCGCGATCCATATTTATTCAAACAAACGTAACAAAGAATAAACACTAAACACTACAAAACAATAAACGTAAAGAAAACCGAAACAGCCTATACTTGTGTAACCTAACACGTAGACAGGAACAAAGACACTAAGGACAATCACCCACGACAAACTCAAAGAATATGGCTGCCTAAATATGGTTCCCAATCAGAGACAACGATAAGCACCTGCCTCTGATTGAGAATCACTCCAGACAGCCATAGACCTTGCTAGATAACCCCACTAGCTACAATCCCAAATATATACACACCAAAACCCCAAGACAAAACACACCACAATACAAAAACTCCATGCCACACCCTGGCCTAACCAAATACATAAAGATAAACACAAAATACTTTGACCAGGGCGTGACAGATGGGGGTAGAACGGTTTTATACAAGACACACACAAGACAACAGAAAGCATTTGCAGATATTGCTAGTTTGGCAACATTGAAGTCATAACCCTGTGATCCATCTATCTCTTTACAGACACAGATTTGTGATGACACACTCTACAGCAGATCCCATTCATTTGCTCTGTACACAAAGGGAAATAAGCATGACACAGTAGCACAAACCACGTAGCCCTGTTTCATCCTGTTAGTCTATCAACCTTAACGGTTTACTTTCCTTTCAGAGACAAACTACTAGCCACCTCTACAAAGCAATTACATCTGCAAGTCTTTTGGGGTATGTCTCTATAAGCTTGGCACATCTAGCCACTGGGATTTTTGCCCATTCTTCAAGGCAAAACTGCTCCAGCTCCTTTAAGTTGGATGGGTTCCGCTGGTGTGCAGCAATCTTTATGTCATACCACAGATTCTCAATTGGATTGAGGTCTGGGCTTTGACTAGTCTCAAATCTCTGGAAGACTGAAACAGATTTCCCTCAAGACATTCCCTGTATTTAGCACCATCCATCATTCCTTCAATTCTGACCAGTTTCCCAGTCCATACCGATGAAAAACATCCCCACAGCATGATGCTGCCATCACCATGTTGTTCTCGGGGTGATGAGAGGTGTTGGGTTTGTGCCAGACATAGTCTTTTCCTTGATGGCCAAAAAGCTACATTTTAGTCTCATCTGACCAGAGTACCTTCTTCCATATGTTTGGGAGAGTACCTTCTTCCATTTTGGCGAACACCAAATGTGTTTGCTTATTTTTTCTTTAAGCAATGGCTTTTTTCTGGCCACTCTTCCGTAAAGCCCAGCTCTGTGGAGTGTACGGCTTAAAGTGGTCCTATGGACAGATACTCCAATCTCGCTGTAGAGTTTTGCAGCTCCTTCAGGGTTATCTTTGGTCTCTTTGTTGCCTCTCTGATTAATGCCCTCCTTGCATGCTCTGTGAGTTTTGGTGGGCAGCCCTCTCTTGGCAGGTTTGTTGTGGTGCCATATTCTTTCAATTTTTTAACAATGGATTTAATGGTGTTCCGTGGGATGTTCAAAGTTTCAGACATGTTTTATAACACAACCCTGATCTGTACTTCTCTACAACTTTGTCCCTGACCTGTTTGCAGAGCTCCTTGGTCTTCATAGTGCCACTTGCTTGGTGGTACCCCTTGCTTAGTAATGTTGCAGACTCTGGGGCCTTATATACTATATAACAGGTGCATATATACTAAGATCATGTGACAGATCATGTGACACTTAAATTGCACACAGGTGGTCTTTATTTAACTAATCATGTGACATCTGAAGGTAATTGGTTGCACCAGATCTTATTTAGGGGCTTTACAGCAAAGGGGGTGAATACATATGCACATACCACTTTTCCGTTTTTCATTTATTAGACTTTTTTGATACAAGTTATTTTTTAGTAGTAAGTTGTGTCATGAGAGGAGATGCTCATTACAGGGATACAAGTCCTTTGTGAAATGACGTGAGGCCAATTACTTGGACCGTAATGTACTGAAGACCAAGGAGCTAGTGGTAGATTTGAGGAAAAACAAAGATGTTTTAATCACATTTCTATTAATGGTGAAGAGATTGGCAGTGTTGACTCTAAGTACTTGGGTGTAATAGTGGACAACGAACTGAACTGGAATTAGAGTTCTCAGTGTCAACAAAAAACAACAATCCAGACTGTACTTTTAAAAGAAGCTTAAATCTTTTAATCTATGTGACAAAATGCTTTGTATGTTCTAAAGCGTTATCGTGGCGAGTGTAGTGCCATTGTGTGCTGGAAAGATAATTTATCTAAGGAGGACTTAAACAAGCTCAACAAAATCATTAAGAAAGCCAGTGCTACAATTGGCTGTACACTGGAATCGATGCAGGACATGATCATAAAAAGGCTGCAAGCAAAAACACACATGTTCATGGACAATGACACACACATACTCCACAGCACTTTAATGCAACACAGGAGCATTTTCAGTAGCAGGTTCATCCTGCCCTTTATGTTCCCCAGAGAGGTTTACACATAGATATGGGGCTTTTTAAAGAGTGTAATTGATGAACTGTTTTATAAGTCCTATTGGAAAATGTAGTTGCCCGTTTTTCCCCCAGTGTAGGATAGAAAAGAGAACTGGAATCAGACTATTATTTTAGGGATACTATGGCGCATATGCCCTTGTGTCTTAATATGTTGTTTTTTATCATGTGTTGATCATTGTTGCGTGTCCTGTCATTGTAAGTTGTCGTAGAAATTACCACCAGAGACACTTGAAGTTTATAGCTGTCAGGAACTCCGCCCTGGCAGTCCCAATAGTTCTCTTATATACTGCTTACACAGACAAGTTATATTTGCATGATTTAGCTAATTCATTATTCATAATTAATTCATCATTAACATTTGGTTCATGCATGTGACCAACCAACACCTCACAAGGCTTCTTCTTTACAAGACCTTGAAACTGAGACACCCCTTTCAGATCTTAAAACAATGTTCTGGGCATACTGCCAAATTGCATTAAACTGATAGTGAGGATTCCTCCCAGGCACGATCAATCAATCAGTCACTTGCATGAACCCAGTCGAATTGGTTATTAGAAAAGCACAAACATTACATTTTTCTTCACAAAGTCATTGATGATGCATGCTGTGATAAAACAATTTCCGAAATTGGGATGCATATTTAATACTCTACTCTACTCTAAATAAGAGTAACTCAATCTGGTTGCCATCTATTCCACCCTTGTCTGGAAAACACTGTTACTAAAAATACACTGCTCAAAAAAATAAAGGGAACACTTAAATCAAATTTATTTATATAGCCCTTCGTACATCAGCTGATATCTCAAAGTGCTGTACAGAAACCCAGCCTAAAAACCCAAACAGCAAGCAATGCAGGTGTAGAAGCACGGAGGCTAGGAAAAACTCCCTAGAAAGGCCAAAACCTAGGAAGAAACCTAGAGAGGAACCAGGCTATGTGGGGTGGCCAGTCCTCTTCTGCTGTGCCGGGGTGGAGATTATAACAGAACATGGCCAAGATGTTCAAATGTTCATAAATGACCAGCATGGTCCAATAATAATAAGGCAGAACAGTTGAAACTGGAGCAGCAGCACGGCCAGGTGGACTGGGGACAGCAAGGAGTCATCATGTCAGGTAGTCCTGGGGCATGGTCCTACGGCTCAGGTCCTCCGAGAGAGAGAAAGAAAGAGAGAAGGAGAGAATTAGAGAACGCACACTTAGATTCACACAGGACAGGAGAAGTACTCCAGATATAACAAACTGACCCTAGCCCCCCGACACATAAACTACTGCAGCATAAATACTGGAGGCTGAGACAGGAGGGGTCAGGAGACACTGTGGCCCCATCCGAGGACACCCCCGGACAGGGCCAAACAGGAAGGATATAACCCCACCCACTTTGCCAAAGCACAGCCCCCACACCACTAGAGGGATATCTTCAACCACCAACTTACCATCCTGAGACAAGGCTGAGTATAGCCCACAAAGATCTCCGCCACGGCACAACCCAAGGGGGGGGGGGGGGGGGGGGGGGGGCGCCAACCCAGACAGGATGATCACATCAGTGACTCAACCCACTCAGGTGACGCACCCCTCCCAGGGACGGTATGAGAGAGCCCCAGTAAGCCAGTGACTCAGCCCCTGTAATAGGGTTAGAGGCAGAGAATCCCAGTGGAAAGAGGGGAACCGGCCAGGCAGAGACAGCAAGGGCGGTTCGTTGCTCCAGAGCCTTTCCGTTCACCTTCCCACTCCTGGGCCAGACTACACTCAATCATATGACCCACTGAAAAGATGAGTCTTCAGTAAAGGCTTAAAGGTTGAGACCGAGTTTGCGTCTCTGACATGGGTAGGCAGACCGTTCCATAAAAATGGAGCTCTATAGGAGAAAGCCCTGCCTCCAGCTGTTTGCTTAGAAATTCTAGGGACAATTAGGAGGCCTGCGTCTTGTGACCGTAGCGTACGTGTAGGTATGCATGGCAGGACCAAATCAGAGAGATAGGTAGGCGCAAGCCCATGTAATGCTTTGTAGGTTAGCAGTAAAACCTTGAAACCAGCCCTTGCTTTGACAGGAAGCCAGTGTAGGGAGGCTAGCACTGGAGTAATATGATCAAATGTTTTGGTTCTAGTCAGGATTCTAGCAGCTGTATTTAGCACTAACTGAAATGTATTTAGTGCTTTATCCGGGAAGCCGGAAAGTAGAGCATTGCAGTAGTCTAACCTAGAAGTGACAAAAGCATGGATTAATTTTTCTGCATCATTTTTGGACAGAAAGTTTCTGATTTTTGCAATGTTACGTAGATGGAAAAAAGCTGTCCTTGAAATGGTCTTGATATGTTCTTCAAAAGAGAGATCAGGGTCCAGAGTAACGCCGAGGTCCTTCACAGTTTTATTTGAGACGACTGTACAACCATTAAGACTAATTGTCACATTCAACAGAAGATCTCTTTGTTTCTTGGGACCTAGAACAAGCATCTCTGTTTTGTTCGAGTTTAAAAGTAGAAAGTTTGCAGCCATCCACTTCCTTATGTCTGAAACACATGTTTCTAGCGAGGGCAATTTTGGGGCTTCACCATGTTTCATTGAAATGTACAGCTGTGTGTCATCCGCATAGCAGTGAAAGTTAACATTATGTTTTCGAATGACATCCCCAAGAGGGAAAATATATAGCGAAAACAACAGTGGTCCTAAAACGGAACCTTGAGGAACACCGAAATTTACAGTTGATTTGTCAGAGGACAAACCATTCACAGAGACAAACTGATATCTTTCCGACAGATAAGATCTAAACCAGGCCAGAACTTGTCCGTGTAGACCAATTTGGGTTTCCAATCTCTCCAAAAGAATGTGGTGATCGATGGTATCAAAAGCAGCACTAAGGTCTAGGAGCACGAGGACAGATGCAGAGCCTCGGTCTGATGCCATTAAAAGGTCATTTACTACCTTCACAAGTGCAGTCTCAGTGCTATGATGAGGTCTAAAACCAGAGTGAAGCATTTAGTATACATTGTTTGTCTTCAGGAAGGCAGTGAGTTGCTGTGCAACAGCCTTTTCTAAAATCTTTGAGAGGAATGGAAGATTCGATATAGGCCGATAGTTTTTTATATTTTCTGGGTCAAGGTTTGGCTTTTTCAAGAGAGGCTTTATTCCTGCCACTTTTAGTGAGTTTGGTACACATCCGGTGGATAGAGAGCCGTTTATTATGTTCAACATAGGAGGGCCAAGCACTGGAAGCAGCTCTTTCAGTAGTTTAGTAGTTTAGTTGGAATAGGGTTCAATTAAACAACACAATGTAACTCCAAGTCAATCACACTTCTGTGAAATCAAACTGTCCACTTAGGAAGCAACACTGATTGACAATACATTTCACATGCTGTTGTGCAAATGGAATAGACAACAGGTGGAAATTATAGGCAATTAGCAAGACACCCCCAATAAAGGAGTGGTTCTGCAGGTGATAACCACAGACCACTTCTCAGTTCCTATGCTTCCTGGCTGATGTTTTAGTCACTTTTGAATGCTGGCGGTGCTTTCACTCTAGTGGTAGTATGAGACGGAGTCTACAACCCACACAAGTGGCTCAGGTAGTGCAGCTCATCCAGGATGGGACATCAATGCGAGCTGTGGCAAGAAGGCTTGCTGTGTCTGTCAGCGTAGTGTCCAGAGCATGGAGGCGCTACCAGGAGACAGGCCAGTACATCAGGAGATGTGGAGGAGGCCGTAGGAGGGCAACAACCCAGCAGCAGGTCCGCTACCTCTGCCTTTGTGCAAGGAGGGGCAGGAGGAACACTGCCAGAGCCCTGCAAAATGACCTACAGCAGGCCACAAATGTGCATGTGTCTGCTCAAACGATCAGAAACAGACTCCATGAGGGTGGTATGAGGGCCCGACGTCCACAGGTGGGGGATGTGCTTACAGGCCAACACCGTGCAGGACGTTTGGCATTTGCCAAAGAACACCAAGATTGGCAAATTCGCCACTGGTGCCCTGTGCTCTTCACAGATGAAAGCAGGTTCACACTGAGCACATGTGACAGACGTGACAGTCTGGAGACGCCGTGGAGAACCTTCTGCTGCCTGCAACATCCTCCAGCATGACCGGTTTGGCGGTGGGTCAGTCATGGTGTGGGGTGGCATTTCTTTGGGGGGCCGCACAGCCCTCCACGTGCTCACCAGAGGTAGCCTGACTGCCTTTAGGTACCGAGATGAGATCCTCAGACCCCTTGTGAGACCATATGCTGGTGCGGTTGGCCCTGGGTTCCTCCTAATGCAAGACAATGCTAGACCTCATGTGGCTGGAGTGTGTCAGCAGTTCCTGCAAGAGGAAGACATTGATTCTATGGACTGGCCCGCCCGTTCCCCAGACCTGAATCCAATTGAGCACATCTGGGACATCATGTATCGCTCCATCCACCAACGCCACATTGCACCACAGACTGTCCAGGAGTTGGCAGATGCTTTAGTCCAGGTCTGGGAAGAGATCCCTCAGGAGACCATCCGCCACCTCATCAGGAGCATGCCCAGGCATTGTAGGGAGGTCATACAGGCACGTGGAGGCCACACACACTACTGAGCCTCATTTTTATTATTATTATTTATTTATTTTGAATTTTACCCCTTTTTCTCCCCAATTTCATGGTATCCAATTGTTGTAGTAGCTACTATATTGTCTCATCGCTACAACTCCTGTACGGGCTCGGGAGAGACGAAGGTTGAAAGTCATGCGTCCTCCGATACACAACCCAACCAAGCCGCACTGCTTCTTAACACAGCGTGCATCCAACCCGGAAGCCAGCCGCACCAATGCGCCGGAGGAAACACCGTGCACCTGGCCACCTTGGTTAGCGCACACTGCGCCCAGCCCGCCACAGGAGTCGCTGGTGCGCGATGAGACAAGGACACCCCTACCGACCAAGCCCTCCCTAACCCGGGCGACGCTAGGCCAATTGTGCGTCGCCGGTTACGACAGTGCCTGGGCGCGAACCCAGGGACACTGATGGCACAGCTGGCGCTGCTGAG
Source organism: Oncorhynchus kisutch (assembly GCF_002021735.2). Classification (NCBI taxonomy): domain Eukaryota; kingdom Metazoa; phylum Chordata; class Actinopteri; order Salmoniformes; family Salmonidae; genus Oncorhynchus; species Oncorhynchus kisutch. The sequence continues at coordinate 30,067,082 of NC_034176.2, read as the reverse complement.
CCTCATTTTGACTTGTTTTAAGGACATTACATCAAAGTTGGATCAGCCTGTAGTGTGGTTTTCCACTTTAATTTTGAGTGTGACTCCAAATCCAGACCTCCATGGGTTGATAAATTTAATTTCCATTGATAATTTTTGTGTGATTTTGTTGTCAGCACATTCAACGATGTAAAGAAAAAAGTATTTAATAAGAATATTTCATTCATTCAGATCTAGGATGTGTTATTTTAGTGTTCCCTTTATTTTTTTGAGCAGTGTATAATTTTTTGATATAGCTAACTGACTCTCGGTGTGTTGGCAATAATGAGGAATGTGTATAAATGATCTATGGTTGGTTAGTTGGTTCTTAGCTGGCTAACAATATTGCTGCCAATTTAGTGACACTACCAGCAAGCTGACAATATTGAAATGACCATGTTAGGTGTGCAAAGCTAGCCAGTCTAATAGAAATCAATACAAATAATGGGTTGAATAAACGGTCTATTGTTGTTGTAGGTGGTACATAATCCGATTCCACCAGCATGTGTTTCCAACCCCAAGCTCTGCACAAGGTGAAGGTAAATTTGCTAAAATATTTACAACCTGACGGCTAAAATAGCTCTATTTACAGTAAGCATGGCATAAACATGAATTGGATCACAGAGAACCTTACAGACCATGTAATCAATTTTGGTCTACCCCTTTTCTCTTCGTAAAACTCAGGTTATCTGGAGTCCTTCCACAGGCCCTGCTGAAAAATACTCCAAAGCAGCGGTATGAGGGAGGGGACACACCTTGTGGTTATGGAGCACAACAAGATTGTTAGACAAAAACCAGCAAGGGACAGGGAAAGGTTTAAAATCAAGACAATAGTAATGACACAACCACCTCCTTCTTCTCTCTGCAGATTCTCAAAACACAATATAAAGACACGTCTACAAAATTCCCCTGCTACTATTGACGAGAATTATCTGTCAAAGTCAATGGGCTGGGGGAGATTTACAGATAAGTATTTGAGATGAGGAAAGGGGGTTATTTTTAGAGACAGTAAATGTATTGTTGTGTATGAGAACGATTGAAAGGTGCCATTTCTCCTCAATCTCCCATACACAGCAATACATACTGTGTCGGAACTGCCCTCCTAAGACTTTCACACCTTTTGCAGCCACCCCAGATGTTGACTGATCTTTATTTTCAAAAGCAGCTCCCAATGTCCCACATTGTCCCTAAATAAATACACTAGTCTGTCTCTAAACACTTAGGTCCCAATCGGTTGACACCTTTATCAAAAAAAGTGTCAAATGGTAACACCACAACCATGTGATTTTTGGTATCCATTACTTGGAGTTACAGGATAGGTACTGTTTGGTGTAGCACAGAGAACTTCCGACCAACATTAGCTTGGCGATGCTGTCTGCGTCCTCAATTTGTAGAAACACGAGTCTCATAAAATGTATGTGTCCAGCTGCAGGGGGTCATTTTTTATTTAGAAATTTGCTACAGGATTTAATTAACAATGTTTACGCCACCATCTTGTCTATTTCAAGTCTTCTCTCATTGATTGAGACAGGTGTCTGTCATCACGACATGCGGCACTTTGGGGTGGACACTCGATCAATGAGAGTAGACTTGAAATAGATAAGATGGCGGGATACAATGTTGCATTACTTCATGGAGAAAAAAGTATTTATTTTATTAATGGAGCATTTTCTAAATTCAAACCGGTGCTACACCAAACAGTATGTATCCTGTAACTCCCAGTAATGGAACCAAAGATCTTTGGTTAAATCACATTGTCTGGTGTAACAATCTGTAGCGAAGAGAACTAGTGATTAGCAGATGATGGAAAGGTGGTCATGATGAAATTGCCATTCCAAAGAAACATACAGTAAGTTCAGGGTACACTTGTACAGCAGTGGGAGTTGTCATGATCAAACGGCCGTTTGGCTCCTCTCAAATCATCTTCTGCTTGAAATCCAGCATAATGTCCAATCCATCGAGAGGGATACAGTTCACAGGATACAGTTTTGCTACAATGACACACGCAGGCAAAGGAATTATGTTTCTCTCCAAGAATACACGCCAGAAAGAAGTCCATGCACCACACAGTATTGTCTAAGACAAAACTATATAATAAATTATACTCCATGGCACAGTTTGAACGACCATTAGGATAGACTAGTTGAACATGCATACATGTGCATAGGCACAGAGATTGCATTTAGAAAAATATCTAGCCTAATAGAAAGAAATATGGCATAACCCTCAACCTTTGCAGTGACCAGACCATGCAAATGCACCTAGGTAGGTAGGCAGACAATATCTAGCTACAGCCATTGTCTAACAGGCATGCTCAGGCAAATATTTTTAGAGTAAATCCAGTTTATCAATTTTAGAGATTTACAACAGTTAAATTGTTGTATTATTGTTTTCGCCTCACTGTTAACTAGTAAATTTAGCTAGCTAGCTGGCTGGAAAGTCAATAATTGTTATTTACATCTGTTTGGAATCCTATCTAGCATCATGTCTATAATTTTGTGATTTAGAAATGTATCCACGGTCATAACCATAACCAATATCAGCCGTTGTCAATTATGTTACATAGCTAGCAAAAATATTTATAGTTGCTGATGTTAAACATTTGCTAAAAAGTTACAAACGGGAAGCCTTTCGCATAGTAATAAGTTAGCAGGTGCCAGGCTAACTAGCTAGTCAACTCCAGTCATGTGCTACCGTTTGGTGGTAAACGTAGCTTTAGGTGGCTGGTTGAAATGTTATAGCTTGCCGTTTAGTAGCCATATTTATGACTAATAACCAAGGCTGAAGGTATCTCTAGACTAACATATGGCGCTCTATCTTTATATCTTGACAGTAAAATAAGCAAGGAGATGGACCAGATGCTTTTCAACTTTCTTTGGAGAAATCGTACCCATTACATTAGGAAAACTGTTGTAATGAACACTTATGAGAATGGTGTGCTGAATTTTCTGGACTTTACTACATTAAATAATACTTTTAAGATCAGTTGGATAAAACAATTCCTAAGAAGACACACTATCTGGAATTTTATTCCTCATCATGTCTTCTCTTCTTTTGGTGGCCTTAACTTCATGTTGTTTTGCAATTATAATATTGACAAAGTTCCATTAAAACTTTCTGCTTTTCATCGGCAGGTTTTCTTGTCATGGTCCTTAATTTATAAACACAATTTTTCTCCACACAGATATTATATATGGAATAATCAGGATATATTGTATAAAAATACTAATTTGTTTTTAGAATATTGGTTCCGAAATAATATCCTATTGGTGAGCCAACTAGTTAATGCAGAGTGTCTTTTACTCAGTTATAAGGAATTTTATCACTTGGAAAGGTCCCTATAACATCTAAAGATTTTAGATGCCATTCCCTCAGGTGTTGCTTTATTATTCAGGAACGTGTCAAGACCTGACCCTCAGAGCCTACCTTCTATTGACCCTGTTGGCTCATCAGTAGGAAAGATTTGTTTCTCCTTTGGTCCATTCAATACGAACCTTGTTTCAGCAGGATGTTGTATCTATCTATACCTTATGTCATGCCTTATTGGAATGGATTTATTGATAATATCTGTTGGGAAAAGTTTGGATGTTGCCACACACATACCTACTTGTTAACAAAATTAAGGAAGTTTCCTTTAAAATTATTCATAAATATTATCTTGCCAACCACTATATGAAGAGGTTTAAGGAAAACATCAACTCAAATTGCTCCTTTTATAATGATCACCCAGAAACAGTGTTGCATCTTTTTTGTCATTGTATTCATGTAAGGAAACTGTGGCAAGACATCAGTAGATGTATAACTGAACACATTTATGAAGATTTTACACTATTGTGAAAAAAATAAAAATAATAAAAGATGCAAACTCTACTTACTTCCGGAAGCTGTGTAGCGGGACCAAAAAGAGATACGATTATTTAAAATCTCTCTGATAATACTCTAATTAGTTTTACTCATTTTTGGTGACTTTGACATTGGTGAACTAATATAAGGGTGTTTGTTTATTTATTTGCGCTCTATAGATTTACGGAAGTCGCTATCAGAACAAGAGGAAGGTAATTCAAATAGCCATTTTCCCCAATATTTGTTATGTGTGCGCACGCGCAAATTATGATAGTCATCCAGGTTATAGCTAGCCGCTAGCGAGTAGAAGAGACTGGAAGAACTGGAATAGCACGTAAAGGAGAACTCCAATCTAATTTTAGGGAGTTCCTCAAGTGTACCATGACGGTAAGTGCTTACAAAAGAACACAAAATACATTACCATCGACTTCATATAATAATGAGTGAACTATTGCTATTTTAAAGATGTTGTTTCATCAAGATGGCGTCTCTCTGCCCGTGGCAGGCATAGCATTAGGAATTACAATACTGTAGTGGCAGCCATGTCGACAAGCCAGCGAGTTTAGGTTAGTTAGATAAATCCGCTAGCCATCTACAGATACTTTGCCCGATAACCGTCATTAGCTAGTTAGTTTGCTTTTACCAGGTTGACATGTCGTGTTGATTTTGTAAATAAATGGAAATTGTCCTTCATATAGTTATTGATCAAAGTTTGCTTGCACAGCCGTTACTTAAACCTAGCTAGCTAACGTAAGCTACACAGCTATCTATGTAATTTAGCAATGCATGAATGAGTGATGTTGATTTGCCACTTGCAATCTAGCTAATTAATCTCTGTTTAGAACGACCCCCTTCATTCATTAACTGGTTTTGTAGCTCCGGTATGGGCTACGTCCTCCCCTTTTATAGGTGTGCAACTTTAACAAACCAGCTGGCAATGGCCATCTTCATTGGGTGTATTGGTAGGGTTGGAGCAAATACCTGCATTGCCATTACCTGTCCAGGAGGAGGGCTTTTCACCTCTGAGATTGCTTTTAGGGAAACGATATATATATATATTTTTTTGTGTGAATCCATGTAAGTGTAAGGGAGGTACAGTGTGTCCAGTTGCGTCGGTGTGACTGAGAGTAACCTTGCCAAAGAAACTTGTTGGACCTCAGAACTAATGTCTAGGTTGCCTAAACATCCCTGTTACCATGGTTACTCTATGGCTATCAGTCTGTAAGTCGCTGTAAAAAAAGAAAGTCAGTCTCTACAAGCCAGAATATTGAATACAATGATGACATTTTAAATGCACTTTACCGGTTGTTTGTGTTGTTGGTCCTTTTGGTGGTAGGAAGTGTAGATGCGGTAACGACAGGAAAGTGTTGTTTACCTGACTTTTGGCGGCGCCGTTAGGTTCTGTTTGTATTTGCCATCACGTGATGCACAATATGTAAACAGCAGCCCAATGTAACAACGTTGTCCTTATGTAGGAGGTAATCTGAAACAAAATTTAAAATGTTATTAACCTAAGCGTATTCCCTCGCAGTCAGTGGAAGTGCTTGTGACTTGCTAATTTGTTGAACACGGCACCTGTATAACAAGAACCAGTTAGAAAATAGGAAATCAGTTTCCTAGTTCGGACTAGCACTTAAACGCTGCAATATTGTGTGAATTGTTGAAAATACAAACCGATTTTCAGACCAGCATACTGAAAGTTGGATTAATAACACTCTTGATATTTTGTCCTAGATTACCTCCTACTTGAGGACAATATCAGCGGACAACAAAGTACGTTCAAAAGAAGTTTATTCAACAGTCTGACTTGTGATGGGATTGTTCACAAAAAGTGAGCCTACATGTTAGAGGCGAGAGTGGAGAGTTTTCCACTCGGAATTATAGAGGCTAATGTCTAGTTCTTAGCTCAATGTGTTAACACAGGCTTGAGTCGTCATTCATTTCCCCTCAAACCTAGTGGAGGGGACACCAATAACTTTAAGGTTGAATAGTGTGTGTTTTCTTCGATTTAGGCACGTGGCGCCGATTCGACTGATTTACTACCCTTGATGGGCTCTCTTTACACGGATAAAAGAAAACACATTATGGAATCATTGAAATCGCCCAGAAGCTCCAAACACCACCATTCACAATCGAGGTCACGCTCCAGAGACCGAAAGCGCAAATCAAGTAAGTTAAATGCACTGAATTTGATAACTCAAGCTACAAACATTATGCATTAACACATTCAGGTCACTTGGTAGGTCACACATCCATCTTCAGATCCCAGGCCAACTGGTCATGGCATTTGTCTTTTGACATAAGTTTAGGGACAGAGCTGTACCTTGTTGTCAGAAATAGTCAAGTGCAAAAGGTGATTCATCAGGTTCTAGACTGAGTGGAACTCGGGTCTAGTTGTATAACATATATCCAGCTTGCGTGTTATTTCCCGACCTGTGACTGTGTTCGGATTGGGAATGCGGTGTTTGCATCACCGAACAGTGCCCAATAAATAATTAAATCCCGTTGTTTGATTGACATCCATATTTGATTTGGGGAGGGGGGGAATAGAATCTAGTAACTGGATTTCATAATTTCTTGTGCACTGATAGGTAATGTAAGGGATGCCAGTTTAATAAAACTGTTTTGACTATGATATACAGTCATGGCCAAAAGTTTTGAGAATGACACAAACATTAATTCTCACAGTCTGCTGCCTCAGTTTGTATGATGGCAATTTGCATATACTCCAGAATGTTATGAAGAGTGATAAGATGAATTGCAATTAATTGCAAAGTCCCTCTTTGCCATGCAAATGAACTAAATCCCCCCCAAAACATTTCCACTGCATTTCAGCCCTGCCACAAAAGGACGAGCTGACATCTTGTCAGTGATTCTCTCATTAATACAGGTGTAAGTGTTGACGAGGACATGGCTGGAGATCACTCTGTCATGCTAATTGAGTTCGATTAACAGACTGGAAGCTTCAAAAGGAGGTTGGTGCTTGGAATCATTGTTCTTCCTCTGTCAACCATGGTTACCTGCAAGGAAACACGTGCCATCATCATTGCTTTGCACAAAAAGGGCTTCACGGGAAAGGATATTGCTGCCAGTAAGATTGCACCTAAATCAAACATTTATCGGATCATCAAGAACTTCAAGAAGAGCGGTTCAATTGTTGTGAAGAAGGCTTCAGGGAGCCAAAGAAAGTCCAGCAAGTGCCAGGACTGTCTCCTAAAGGTGATTCAGCTGCGGGATCAGGGCAGCACCAGTACAGAGCTTGCTCAGGAATGGCAGCAGGCAGGTGTGAGTGCATCTGCACGCACAGTGAGGCGAAGACTTGGAGTATGGCCTGGTGTCAAGAAGGGCAGAAAAGAAGCCACTTTTCTCCAGGAAAAACATCAGGGACAGACTGACATTCTGCAAAAGGTACAGGGATTGGACTGCTGAAGACTGGGGTAAAGTCATTTTCTCTGATGAATCCCCTTTCTGATTGATTGGGGGAAAAACTTGTCCGGAGAAGACCAGGTGAGCGCAACCATCAGTCCTGTGTCATGCCAACAGTAAAGCATCCTGAGACCATTCATGTGTGGGGTTGCTTCTCAGCCAAGGGTGTGGGCTCACTCACAATTTTGCCTAAGAACACAGCAGTGAATAAGGAATGGTACCAACACATCCTCTGAGAGCAACTTCTCCCAACCATCCAGGAACAGTGGTGACGAACAATGCCTTTTCCAGAATTATGGAGCACCTTGCCATAGGGCAAAAGTGATAACTAAGTGGCTTGATATTTTGGGTCCATGGCCAGGAAACTCCCCCAGACCTTAATCCCATTGAGAAATTGTGGTCAATCCTCAAGAGGCAGGTAGACAAACAAAAACCCACAAATTCTGACAAACCCCAAGCATTGATTATGCAAGAATGGTCTGCCATCAGTCTGGATGTGGCCCGGAAGTTCATTGACAGCATGCCAGGGCGGATTGCAGAGGTCTTGAAAATGAATGGTCAACACTGCAAATATTGACTCTTTGCATCAACTTAATGTAGTTGTCAATAAAGGTTTGACACTTATGAAATGCTTGTAATTATACTTCAGTATTCCACAGTAACATCTGACAAAAATATCTAAAGACACTGAAGCAGCAAACTTTGGAAATTAATATTTGTCTCATTCTCAACTTTTGGCCACGACTACAGTACCAGTCAAAAGATTGGGGACACCTACTCATTCAAGGGTTTTTCTTAATTTTTTACTATTTTCTACATTGTAGAATAGTAAAGACATAAAAACTATGAAATAACACATGGAATTATGTGGTAACCAAAAAAGTGTAAAACAAATCTAAATATATTTGAGATTCCTCAAAGTAGCCACATTTTGCCTTGATGACAGCTTTGCACACTTGGCATTCTCTCAACCAGCTTCACCTGGAATGCTTTTCCAACAGTCTTGAAGGAGTTCCCACATGCTGAGCACTTGTTGGCTGCTTTTCCTTCACTCTGCAGTCCAACTCATCCCAAACCATATCAATTCAGTTGAGGTTGGGTGATTGTGGAGATGCAGTATGCAAAAATCGCGCCGCCATTTCCTGGTTGCAAAAATGTATATAGTTGGTCTAATTTCAGTTTGTGACAAACTGAATAGTGTAAAGAATAATTTGAAAACGTCTAAACCGCTGTGAAATATCCTTTAAATAACCCCAAATATTGTATTTTCAGCAGTTTGAAGCTGGTGTACAAAACCGAATGTAAATGGCGCAAAAATGAAACTTGAAATGAACTGGATGCATAGAAATAGCGCAGATAGAACAGACCTCATGCTTCTTGGACTTGCTTTCAATGAGTGACGAGTCTCGAACTCGCAATTCTATGTGAATTTGGTCGCGTCACCCCAAAAAGTGACATTACAGCTTTAACTGTGTATATGACGGCGTGCGCTCCAGGGCTAAGGCAACCCTAATTTGAAGGTGCAATAGAATTGGTCACTGTTCTCACCAATCCGTTTTGTTACTTTTACAGGTGACAAAAAGCACAGACGAAGTCGGAGCAGGAGCAAAGAGGTAACTAATATTAGTTCATTTTAGTGAACTAAAGTACAGCATTGTCACCATCTTGAATGTCGTTAGTTTTTGTCTTAGATCATGGTAAGTACCAAACAACAGTGTAGGCTATTTCACCTGAATCAAAGATTAAGAGATTAAGATGGGCATGGAATTAATTCAATTGAAGAAGATAATTTTTTATTTACATTAACTTATTCTTCTTGGACATCTGTCACTAAGTGTAGCTGTCCATACTAGATGGTGAAGATTGAATATGTAGGATATTTTTCTTTTGAATAAATCCTGTGTGTAGATCACATGATAACATTTCTACAATAAATCATACTCAGCGTGCTAAAGCACGAAGAGACACTGAACTGAAGACGCTGCTGACATAGCAAAATTATATGTCTACTACTCGGACAGGTAACTATCAGCCATTCAAATTCATACTTGCCTCCTAGAATTAAGAAAATAAAGGAAATTACAGCCTTTTACTGGGTTCAATTCAAGCTGCATTGTTATTACAATTACTCAAAAGACAGTCTGCTGGCAGTAACCTTATTAATCCAATTCATTATTAGCCTGCCTTTTGAAAGCTGCACTTGTAGATGGGGAAGGGAATGTAGTGTTACATGAACCAAAACAAAGGTATTAAAGCTGTCTCTGAGATGATCTACGGTAACCCACATTGTGTTTAAGGCTCATGTACCTACCATGATATATTTGAAACAAAACTAAGTAGAAGTGGCTGTACTTACTTGGTGCACTTGAGTAGGTGGTGGACATGACAAAACATATGCACTATAAGTTGGATCTACTAGTCTACATACACTGAACAAAAATATAAATGCAACATGTAAAGTGTTGGTTCCATGAGCTGAAATAAAAGATCCCAGAAATGTTCAATGTGCGCGAAAAGTTTATTTCTCTCAAATTTTGTGTACAAATTTGTTTGCGTCCCTGTTAATGAGGATTTCTCCTTTGCCAAGATAATCCATCCAACTGACAGGTGTGGCATGTCAAGATCATTACACAGGTATATCTTCTGCTAGGGACAGTTAAAGGCCACTCTAATATGTGCGGTTTTGTCACACAACACAATGACACAGATGTCTCAAGTTTTGAGGAAGCGTACAATTGTCATGCTGACTGCAGGAATGTCCACCAGTGCTGTTGCCAGAGAATTTAATGTTAATTTCTCTACTATAAGCCGCCTCCAGCGTCATCCCAGAAATCTTGGCAGTACATCCAACCAGCCTCACAACCGCAGACCACGTGTATGGCGTCGTGTATGGCGTCGTGTGGGCGAGCGGTTTGCTGATGTCAACACTGAACAGCGTGCCCCATTGGGGCGGTGGGGTTATGGTATGGGAAGGCATAAGCTACGGACAATGACCACACTTGCATTTTATCGATGGCAATTTGAATGCACAGGTACTGGTGAGATACTGAGGCCCATTTTCGTGTCATTCATCCTCCGCCATCACCTCATGTTTCAGCATGACAATGCATGGCCTCATGTCGCAAGGATCTGTCCCGGTTCTTCCATGGCCTGCATACTGACCAGACATCACCCATTGAGCACATTTGGGATGCTCTGGATCAACATGTATTCCAGTTCCTGTCAATATCCAGCAACTATGCACAACCATTGAAGAGGAGTGGGACAACATTACACAGGCCACAATCAACAGTCTGATCAACTCTTTGTGGAGATGTGTCGCGCTGCATGAGACAAATGGTGGCCACACCAGATACTGACTGCTTTTCTTATTCACGCCCCTACATTTTTTTAAGGTCTCTGTGACCAACAGATGCCTATCTGTATTCCCAGTCATGTAAAATCCATAGATTAGGGCCTAATGAATGTATTTCAATTGACTGATTTCGTTATGAACTGTAACTTAATTTAAATGACTGCGTTTTATATTTTTGTTCAGTATACATTGGAGTTGGAGGGAAATTCATTGATACATTTCTCTCCAGTTAGTCTATCAAGCTGTGAAGACTATCAAGCTCCTTTGAGCTGTTAATACTTCTGACATACAGTGCATTCAGAAGTGAGTCAGACCCCTTGACTTCTTCACATTTTGTAATGTAAGAGCCTTATTCTAAAGTGTGTGTAGTATGTATGTGTGTGTATATATACAAAAAAAGAAACGTCCCCTTTTCAGGACCCTGTCTTTCAAAGATAAGTCGTGAAAATCCTAATAACTTCAGATCTTCATTGTAAATGGTTTTAACACGGTTTCCCATGCTTGTTCAATGAACCATAAACAATTAATGAACACGCACCTGTGGAACGGTCGTTAAGATACTAACAGCTTACAGACGGTAGGCAATTAAGGTCACAGTTATGAATTCATGACACAACTAAAGAGGCCTTTCTACTGACTCTGATAAACACCAAAAGAAAAATGCCCAGGGTCCCTGCTCCTCTGTGTGAATGTGCCTTAGGCATGCTGCAAGGAGGCATGAAGACTGCAGATGTGGCAAGGACAATAAATTGCCATGTCTGTACTGAGACACCTAAGACGGCGCTACAGGACGGACAGCTGATCGTCCTCACAGTGGCAGACCACATGTAACAAAGCCTGCACAGGATCGGTACATCCGAACATCACACCTGCGGGACAGGTACAGGATGGCAATAGCAACTGCCCGAGTTACACCAGGAACGCACAATCCCTCATTCAGTGCTCAGACTGTCCGAAGTAGGCTGAGAGAGGCTGGACTGGGGGCTTGTAGGCCTGTTGTAAGGCAGGTCCTCACCAGACATCACCGGCAACAACATCGCTTATGGGCACAAATCCACCGTCTCTGGACGAGACAGGACTGGCAAAAAAGTGCTCTTCACTGATGAGATGTGGTTTTGTCTCACCAGGGGTGATGGTCGGATTCGTGTTTATCGTCAAAGGAATGAGCGTTACACCCAGGCCTGTACTCTGGAGCGGGATCGAGGTGGAGGGTCCGTCATGGTCTGGGGCGGTGTGTAACCGCATCATCGGACTGAGCTTGTCATTGCCTGCAATCTCAAGCTGTGCGTTACAGGGAAGACATCCTCCTCCCTCATGTGGTACCCTTCCTGCAGGCTCATCCTGACATGACCCTCCAGCATGACAATTCCACCAGCCATACTGCTCATTCTGTGCGTGATTTCTTGCAAGACAAGAATGTCAGTGTTCTGCCATGGCCAGCGAAGAGCCTGGATCTCAATCACATTCAGTATGACTGGAACCTGTTGGATCGGAGGGTGAGGGCTAGGGCCATTCCCCCCAAAAAATGTCAGTGAACTTGCAGGTGCCTTGGTGGAAGAGTGGGGTAACCTCTCACAGCAAGAACTGGCAAATCTGACGCAGTCCATGAGGAGGAGATGCACTGCAGTACTTAGTATCTGGTGTGGCCACCAGCTGCATTGACTGTTACTTTTGATTTTTGACCCCGCCCCCCCCCCTTGTTCAATTTTTGTTAGTCAAATGTATGTGGAACTTGTTTAGTTTGTCTGTTTGTCATAACACATGTAAAAAAATGTTACTTTTACTGAAAATAAATGCAGTTGACATGGAGGACATAACTTTTTTTGCTGAGTTTATATATAAATATCATCAATCTATACACAATGCAAAGTAAATCCAGGTTTAGACATTTTTAAATGTATTAAGATGACATTTTACGTAAGTATTCAGACCCTTTACTCAATACTTTGTTGAATCACGTTTTGGCAGCGATTACAGACTCGAGTCTACTTTGGTATGACTCTACAATCTTGGCACAACTGTATTTGGGGAGTTTCTCCCATTCTTCTCTGCAGATCCTCTCAAGTGCTGTCAGGTTGGATGGGGAGCGTTGCTGAAAATCCGGGCTCTGGCTGGGCCACTAATGAACATTGAGACTTTTCCCGAATCCACTCATGCGTTGTCTTGGCTGTGTGCTTAGGGTTGTTGTCCTGTTGGAAGGTGATCATTTGCCCCAATTTGAGGTCCTGAGCGCTCTGGAGCAGATTTTCATCAAGGATCTCTCTGTACTTTGCTACGTTCATCTTTGCCTCGATCCTGACTAATCTCCCAGTCCCTGCCTTTGAAAAACATCCTCACAGCATGATGCTGCCACCACCATTCTTCACCGTAGGTATGGTGCCAGGTTTCTTCCAGATGTGTCGCTTGGCATTCATACCAGAGAATCTTGGTTTCTCATGGTCTGAGATTCTTTCGGTGCCTTTCAGGCAAACTCCAAGCGGGCTGTCATGTGCCTTTTACTGTGGAGTGGCTTTCATCTGGCCACTATTAAGGCCTGAGTGCTGCAGCGATGGGAGAACCTTCCAGAAGGACAACCATTGTTGTAGAAAATATTAAATCAAATACTTCTCAGATACAGGAGCTTGTAAATTCAATTAGACTTTATTACAAAAGTAACAGAAGTCTAGCAGTTCCATGGAAAAACTGCCTCATTCTTAGTGCTGGCCTTTTATACAGTTTTACCCTTGCGTAACATGATTTGTAAAGTGGAGTGACAATGTTATCTTACTTAGTTTCCGTTCTCTTATTGGCTCAGATATTGGGGCATAGATTCTATTAGTGGCGTGACATCCCTTAGCTAATGTTCCTGTCCTATATTGTCTGTATGATAACCCATGTGCGTGTCCAGTAGCGTTCACAAGATCAGACATGTCACAGACCAGGCACGTCTTGTTAGTCTACCTTGCCTCATCTACACAGATTCGGCTTACGTTCTGTTTTTTACATGTCCAATGGTCAATTCGATGTTGATCCAGCATTGTACACTCACATGGGCTTCAGCCTTCATTCTGCTTACACATGTCTAATATTTAAACTTATATTGATTTATTCTTTCTATTTCAAAGAGAATGGTATCGGTACTGAGAATCATCAGATGACTGGAAAATGTCCTACACCATCTCCACAGAGGAACTCTAGAGCACGGTCAGAGTGACCATCGGGTTCTTGGTCACCTCCCTGACCATGGCCCTTCTCCCCCGATTGCTCAGTTTGACCAGTCGGACCAGCTCTAGGAAGAGTCTTGGTGGTTCCAAACTTCCTCCATTTAAGAATGATGGAGGTCACTGTTCTTGGACATTTTTTTTGGTACCCTTTCCCAGATCTGTGCCTTGACACAATCGTGTCTCTGAGCTCTACGGACAATTCCTACGAACACATGGCTTGGTTTTTGCTCTGACATGCACTGTCGACTACGGGACCTTTTTATATAGACAGGTGTGTGCCTTTTCTAAATCATGTCCAATCAATTGAATTCACCACAGGTGGACTCCAATCAAGTTGAAGAAACATCTAAAGGACTATCAATGGAAACAGGATGCACCGGAGCTCAATTTCGAGTCTCATAGCAAACGGTCTGAATACTTATGTAAATGAGGTATTTCAGTTTTAAATTTGCTAAAATGTTCAAGCCTGTTTTTGCTTTGTCATTATGGGGTATTGTGTGTAGATTGATAAAACAAATTATTTAATCAATTTTAGAATAATGATGTAACATAACAAAATATTGAAAAAGTCAAGGGGGTCGGGAATACTTTCTGAAAGGCACTGTATGGTCGGTCGGTTTCTGGTGTTAAGTCTAAATCTGTCTGAAATGAGCAAGAGTTCTCAACATGCTTTGGTATTTTCTGTATCAAACCGTTGTACTAACGCTCTTTGTTGCACTATTTTCCTGAAAGAGACAACTTCTTCTTAAAACAGGCACGAAGGAGGGACTCTGAGAAGCCATCAAAATCTCACAGCAAGTCGGATGAGCAGCCGGAGCAGACTGAGAGGGGCAGGGAGAGACTTTCTGCAGAGAATGGGGAGGAGCGACACCGGCGCAAAGACAAGAAGGGGCGGAGCCACTCCAGGTCACTCTCACGGGACAGGTGGGTCTAGGTTCATGGAGATATGGTACATGCTGTCTTGATATGTATTGAGACTAGTAACCGTAAACTGGGGAGCATTTTATTTTCACACTGTTTTAGACGTCATCGCAGCAGAAGTCGGGACAAACGGAGATCGCGGTCCCCGCGGGAGAAGAAGAAGAAGAGAGCCAGCTCCCGGTCAGGTTCAAAGACCAAACACCGCCACAGGAGCAGGAGCAAAAGCAGGTGGGTTTCTCTTGCTACTCTCCCTACCATTCTTTGTTTGTCTTTGATAACTATCTACCGCAGTCCTGACTACCTACCGGTCGGTCGTTACTAGTTACTACAGCCACAAAGTCATAAACCCCGCCCATTTCTACACTTTCTCTTCTGTCATTTTAAATCTAACCACACTGCTGACCTTATGCCTAACACTAACTATAATTTTTGGTTTTATACATTTTTACAATATAGCCTATTTTGACTTGTCTGTGGTAACTAGTGGAAACCCTACCAGACAGCATTCACCTTACTCCTGTCCCCCACCCACTCAGCCATGATGGTATTAATGCCGTTTTAGGTTCTCTGTTGTGTGCCGTGCCTCTGTCAGTACGTACTTCATGTTCCACTTCTCATCAGTTTGATGGCTCGTTGCAGTGATGTATGACTGCATGCTCTTAGACATCCAACAATCTGTTAATGTCACATATTGCGGTTGAGAGCTCGCGCTTTGTACTTGCATAACAATCACCATACAATTTCTCTCTCAGGGCTGTCACGGTTTTTCGACATGGCATCTTGTAGTCTGGTTCTAGATATGTCATTAGGGGGTTTTGAAGCTGACATCCTCTACCATTGACGATGGCTGCATATCAAAAGTAATAATTTCTGTCATCAGCGCTGTTATTTTCTTTATCATTCTTTAATCACACTGCTACCAGCAACGGGTTGGGTTGCTGACTCCCTTTCAACATTGCACCTATTCTGCCACTGTAGCTCAATTCCACCACAAAGTTTGCATTTCATCACCTTCTCATTTAACTTCTCAAAATATTGCCATACAGGACTTTGCTGCTGTCACTTCCCTGTCTCACTCTGCCATTTTTCAAAATGTTAACGACGAGGACGTGCAGAGCACTTTATATCCATGGCAAATCATTTAAAAGCTTAATATCTCCTACTAACATTACAGCATTGTTGCATTAGGTAATTGTTACTTTTTCCGATGATGGTCAGGACCTGTTAGTGGTAGTTTTGTGATGACTGCACTGTGGTTGTCATTTTGTTTAAAAAAAAAAAAACATTTTTTGTGTAGGGATGTATTTTTCTATATGTTCACACCCCTATTGGTAACCACTCCTGTGTGCCTAATGTTTGCCCCTCTGTTTGTAACCGTGTGTGTGAGAATGCATATCTTTCTGTGGATCTTGAAATGCTATGATGTCTCTTTAGGGAGCGGAAGAAGAAGACTGATAAGGTGCGCAGAAAAGAGAAGAGTCGTAGCAGGTCTGTGAGCCCCCCGGCTTTCCGGGGCAGAAACACTGCCATGGACGCACAGGAGGCGCTGGCCAGAAGGTACTGCAGTGGTTTAGAGGAACTGTGACTTGAAGATTTGTTTGTTGAGTGTCTGTTAGGTAGTTCATGTTTTAATGTCACGTGCACCAGTACAGTGAAATTCCTTTCATAACCTCTCTGGGATATGTGGGATGCTAGCGTCCCAACCTGGCCAAAGCCAGGGAAAATGCAGAGCGCCAAATTCAAAAATCAAACTTTCATTAAAGCACACATGTAAGATAACAAATTAAAGCTACACGTGTTGTGAAGCCAGCCAACATGTCAGATTTCAAAAAGGCTTTTCGGCGAAAGCAAACGATGCTATTATCTGAGGATAGCACCTCCGTAAACAAAAGAGAAAGCATATTTCAACCCTGCAGGCGCGACACAAAACACAGAAATAAAAATATAATTCATGCCTTACCTTTGACGAGCTTCTTTTGTTGGCACTCCAATATGTCCCATAAATATCACAAATGTTCCTTTTTGTTCGATTAATTCCGTCGATATATATCCAAAATGTCCATTTATTTGGTGCATTTGATCCAGAAAAACACAGGTTCCAACTTGAGCAACGTGACTACAAAATATCTCAAAAGTTACCTGTGAACTTTGCTAAAACATTTCAAACTCCTTTTGTAGTACAACTTTAGGCATTTTTTAAACGTAAATAATCGATAAAATTGAAGACTGGATGATCTGTGTTCAATACAGGAAGAAAACAAACTGAAGCATGCTTTCTGGTCACGCGTCTCTAACAGTACACTTCAGGTGACCCTCGTTCAAGATGGCCGTACTTCTTCATTACACAAAGGAATAACCTCAACCAATTTCTAAAGACTGTTGACATCCAGTGGAAGCGATAGGAACTGCAAGAAGGTCCCTTAGAAATCTGGATTCCCAATGAAAACCCATTGAAAAGAGTGGCCTCAAAAACAAACAAAAAATCTGAATGGTTTGTCCTCAGGGTTTCGTTTGCTAAATAAGTCAAGTTATACACAGACATGATTCAAACAGTTTTAGAAAATTTTAGTTTTCTATCCAAATCTACTAATAATATGCATATCTTATTTTCTGGGGATGAGAAGCAGGTAGTTGAATTTGGGCATGCATTTCATCCGGATGTGAAAATACTGCCCCCTGTCACCAAGAAGTTAACTCCAAACCCAACAATGCAGTAATCAAAATCAATGTTGCACCAAAAATAACATCAGAACAAAAACACACCAGAAATGGAAATGAATAAGAACACAAGAAGGTAAGTAGCTATATACAGGGTCAGTTCCAATACCATATTTAAAATGTGCAGGGATACTGGAGTGATCGAGGTAGATATTGTACAGTGCATTCGGAAAGTATTCAGACCCCTTCCCCTTTTCAATATTATGGTATGTTACAGCCTTATTCTAAAATGTAATAATAAAAAATCCTCTATCTACATACAATGCCCCGTAATGACGGTGAAAACAGGTGTTTAGACATTTTTGATCATTTATTTAAAAAAATTAAAACACCATATTTACGTAAGTATTTCGACCCTTTATGCGACTCGGAATTGAGCTCAGGTGCATCTTGTCTCCATTGATCATCCTTGAGATGTTTCTACAACTTGATTGGAGTCCACCTGTGGAAAATTCAATTAATTGGACATGATTTGGAAAGGCACATACCTGTCTATATAAGATCCCACAGTTGACAGTGCATGTCAGAGCAAAAAACAAGCCATGAGATCTAAGGAATTCTCTGTAGAGCTCCTAGGCAGGATTGTGTTGTGGCACAGGTCTGGGGAAGGGTATCAAAAACATTCTGCAGCATTGAAGGTCCCCAAGAACATAGCCTCCATTCTTAAATGGAAGAAGTTTGGAATCACCAAGACTCTTCCTAGAGCTAGTCGCCTGTTCAAACTGAGCAATCAGGGGAGAAGTGCCTGTAGCCGCTGCCAAAGATGCTTCAATAAAGTAATTAGTAAATGTTCTGAATACTTGTGCAAATGTGATATTTCAGTTTTTATTTAATTATTTTTGCTTTGTCATGGTGTATTGTGTGTAGATGAGGGGGGGGGAATAATTGAACCAATTTTAGAATAAGGCTGTAACATAACAATGTGGAAAAAGTCCAGGGGTCTGAATACTTTCCGAATGCGCTGTACATAGGACTAATTTGTTGTATTACTTGTGAGCTGAGTGAGCTTAATATTATTTTAAAAATGTACCTGACATCTGTTCAGACTGAAGGGAGTGAGGGAGCAGCGTTGCGGCTGCATCTCATCCGACTCACCGTCCCTCCGCTCTCCCTCCCTCCACTGAGAAAAGGGGACACAGACTTCCAGCTGATGGTGCAACTTAAGAGTCACTACATTATTTCTGCCTTGTGCAGCAATTCATGTCACTCCTATGACCAGAGAAAGTGAAATATTCCTTCAAATGGAAAAAAACAACAACCCGCTAATAAAAACAGCGCAAACTTATCGGAACATTTTGCTATACTCGTTCACTGCTGCTGCAGTGCTGGTTGTAGCTTGACTGGAACTAAGGTAGATGCACATTTTTATGGCTTATGAAAGTGTGTATAATGCTGAATAACAACTTAGTCAATAAAACAGCAGCTCATTGCTCTATTCGTTGAGTCTCGTAGTCATCTCACAGTAATAACTTTGGTGTGCGTTCGAGTCTTCTTTTTACAGTCTATGGCCAGCTGTAGGCCTATAGGTGCATTTTAATTAAAAAATAAAGACCTCAAGGCTTTATCGTTGGGTTTTCTACAGAAATGTTTGATCGGCCAGGAATGCTTTGGAGATCGACCAGTCGATTGCGATCGACCGGTTGGTGACCACTGGTCTAGGATGATGGAGTTGTGTGCATAACCAGCCTCAAAGCCCTTCATGATTACAGATGTGAGTGCTACAGGGTGGTGGTAGTCATTGTGGCATGAAGCCTTAGTTCTTGGGAACAAACATTATGCTAGTGGGATTTCAGACAGGGGACAAGGAGAGGTTGAAAATTGAACATGAATATGCCTGCCAGCTGATCTGCACATGCTCCGAGAACGCGCCTTGGAATGCCTTCCAGCCCTGCGGCCTTGAGTGTTGACCTGATTGACCTTACGCATGTCGGCCTCAGAGCAAGCTCTCCCAGTCCTCTGGGTCGGTGAGGGTGCTCACGCATGGTATGGTGTTATTGTCTACGCATCCATAAAATGCATTGAGTTCATCTGGAAGAGAGGCATCATTGGGCAGATCACAGTTGGATCTTCCCCTGCCTCATGCATTGGAACCTTTGTAGTATGATTCCGCCTAATTCCTATATTGCTGCTTGGAGGTCATATCGGGACTTCTTGTACTTAAAGTAGCAGACAATCTGCTCCTAAAGCCTGGCTGACATATGAACACTCTTTACTTGCCTTTATCTCCAGGTTGGAAAGGGCAAAGAAACTGCAAGAGCAGAAAGAAAAGGAGATGTTGGAGAAACAGCAGCATCAGGAGGTACCTGCAGGTGAGACGCTCTCCTCGGCCATCAATTACACCTACAAAAAATGTAATCCGTGAATAAAACCATAGACCCACTTTGTTTTTTGCATTTCTAGTTCCAGCTCCCCTGCTGTCTGACACAGTAGTAGTTGCTGCTGCAGTTGCTACCAACCCTGTCCTCAATGTGGCAGCTCTCCTGGCCTCAGGGACCCAGGTCACGCCCCAGATCGCCATGGCAGCGCAGATGGCAGCCCTACAAGCCAAAACCTTAGCAGAGACTGGCATTGCTGTGCCCAGTTATTACAATCCCTCTGCTGTCAACCCCATGAAGTTTGCAGAGCAGGAGAAGAAAAGGAAGAAGCTCTGGCAGGGAAAGAAGGAAGGGGTAAGATTTTATGCTATGTAGTGCAATACGTAGAGCACTGGTTATTTGATGGAGCAGATTCTTTACTTTGTAACATCCGGAATGTAGAGCTAGTGACTTAATGAAAATAAATATTGAGGAAAAACATGCAACTTCGCTTATGGTGGCATGATTGTTGCAAGTTACTAATACATGCAAATTGTTTGTTTTGAAGGACAAGTCACAGACAGCTGAGTTGTGGGAGAAGCTGAACTTCGGAAATAAGGACCAAAATGTTAAATTTCGTAAACTGATGGGCATCAAAGTATGTTTAACGGAGTCCTTTTATTTTCTAATTTGAGTGTGTACCATGCTGCAGAGCCTTGCATTTCTAACACTGTGGTTTCTGTCCTGTCAGGGGGAAGAGGAAGGTGAGACCTCAAAGCCACTCAACGACGAAGGCCTGAAGACCCTGCAGCAGCAGGAGGAGATGTTCCATAACCTGGACGTTCAGTATGAGATGGCCAGGTCCCAGACCCACACTCAAAGAGGCATGGGACTAGGCTTCGGCACTTCATTCTCACGGGGCATGGACACCATCTAATGCCAAACCATGCACTGGCTTGCCCTTGCTTTCTTTCTCATTGGTCTCTCCACTCACAGCTAGCACTCAAGCTTGCATGGATGTTGTTGCATTGGATCTGTCATTTTATTTAGAAACAATCTCACGTCTTTTAAACATTCTCATGTAAATAGATGCTGAGTTTTCCTCAGTGTACATCTTTTCTGAATTATGCAATAGTTTAATGACAGTCATGCTGGCTGGATTTAGATTTGTTTGAGAAATGTGATTGCATATCTGTTTTTTACAAAAAAATGTATATATTTTGGATTGTTTGAAATGGAACATTATGTAGATCAAGTAAAATTATTCTGTTTATGTTCATTTACCAAGTTTCTTTACAAATTGATCTGAATCCTAATCTCAATATGTAGTGTCATCTTTGTTTCCTTTCTACTGAATGGGAATGTAAAATAGTGGATCATATTACTAAAATGTCTACTAGGCATCTGATGGTTTCATGGAAAGAATGAACAATAAACTTACATATGTTCTTGAAATAAGTCAATTTGTGTTGAAGTGGTCCCAGGTGTTTGTTTTGGCCATAAATGCTTTTTACAAAGCAACAAAAATGATGTTGACTGTATTTCCAAGGGTCTTTGCTGAGAGAGGATGCAAAACAGCATTGATTCATTAACACTGAAACATGAATGGTAAAATGCACACTTAGGCTTAATTGGGAAATTGAAGTCCATGAACAACAAATTACATGACTGCTCTTGAGGACATGGATCAGGCTCAATTATTGCCAAATAATTTAATAAAATGCCCCTTCACAATAGCCTGATGGAATATTGATTGTAAATTACAATTTGTGATCTCAAACCCAGTGGTAAAATTAATCAATTTTACCACTGGGTTTGAGATGTAATTTCTGGTGCAGGTAAGCTTCATGTCTCTGGAGCCCTCTTTTGGTACCAGGCTAAATTCTACTTGTATATTAGTAAAATGTCATTAAGGTAACAATATTTCTACTTGAGTAGGATATTTCAGTGATCTTTCCACCCCTGCATGACTCCAACTGCCTGTCTTTACTGTATAAAAAGACCACTTGTGACATCCAGTGAAATCACACTTTTGGTTCCTGTGAGGGGGTCTAGTCAAATCAGCTTTAGTGATTCAGAAACAACAGGGAACACTACAAGAGTACACTACAGACTATTGAGATGGAATTGGAACAGATAAAATATGAACTGGTCTTTTCATAACCTACATGATCTGTGTATACTGAGGTTAATGTGGAATTATTGGATATGGAATGACTTAGAACTGTCAGACCCGACTCCGCTTTCATTGTTAAATGTATGTCTCCATGTACAGTTATGCATGGTTTTGAAAAATTGCCACGGCTGGAAAATTTAAATGTAGTTCAGTGTATTGTACTGTTGTATATAACTATATAGTTTGAGATTAGAGGAGGCAGTCTGCTCAAGATAGATAGTCATTATGGACCATGTCAAATGTAGCCTGAAATCCAGTCTGTCTGTGCTAACATTACACTCCTTGCTAGTCCTGTTTGGCATGACAAGAACTGGCAAGGGGTGGAATGTTAGCACAAACAGACTGGATTTCAGCCTAAACAGAATGGATTTCAAGCTATGTCAAATTGTCCTTGGGTTTCAACTGTACTGTGGCTACATGACAATCCTGCTACTGTCAACCCATGAAGTTTGAAGAGCAGGAGAAGAAAGGGAAGAAGCTCTGGCAGGGAAACAAGGAAGGGGTAAGATTTTATGCTATACAGAGAATGTAGAGCATTGGTTATATGTAGAGCACTGGTTATTTGATGGAGCAGATTATCTTTACTTTGAAATTGTCCAGTGTCAACTTAAAAAATTATGTTTTATAGCACCAATATGCAAAACAAATCTAAATGTTTAATGTTAGCAGGGTAATTATTAAATGAGATGCCATCAGCCAAAACTTCCAGGGGTGATGCGGGGCACTTGTTGGTTGTTTGGAATGAAACAGTCTTCTGTAGGTACATAGTTACAATATGGTGACAATGTAATAACATCAAATAAAAAATATCAGCTTGGTAATGTTTCTGTATTGGTGTATAGGACACTTGAAGAAGTGTGTTATGCTTGTATGTTACAACAAAAAAGACATCTGTACACAATGTATTTTTAATTTTTATTTAAAAAAATACATATGCAGTGCAATTGTCAGTTATCACGGGTTAACGCTGAAGTGATGGAATCTAGGCCCGTGTAACATAGACCAGCACAGGCTCATTTCGATCATTGGATCCTGTGTTTAAAGTTGTACAATTTGGATTTGGTATGAAAAGTCTGATGGGATTTCAATCCTTTGTCCTCTCACTGTGTACCGAAACATGCTGTCAACACCAGCCACGCATGTTGACTTTGTCCATCCACACCAGATACGATCATCATCCGCAGCTTAAAATAGCTAAACCAACTGTGAACCAACTATATTAAAGTTGCACTATGCAGAAATCGCTCTGCCATTTCCTGTTTTCTAAAATTTGAATAGTTCTCGAAGCGCTTCAAGAGCAAAAAACAAACAAGCAATATATAGTATTATGACAGGTCTACCAATAGAGGCCAAGCTTTTGAATGCTAATTCCTCTGAAGAATTAGAGAGGGTCCGTTCATGGCTTGAGCAGAGGGGGCTGGTCAGAGGATGGTAGATGATAGTGATGGAGCCTGCAGATGAGCAGAGGGCAAGTCTGGGGACCAGACTGAGTCTTATAGACACTGGACTTGTCCTCTTCCACTCTGTAGCACCCACTTGGGTGATGCCCCAGCAGCTCGAGTGCCAGAAAACTCACCACACAGTTCAGAATAGTGGCTAGTTGTCCTCATTACGAGCCCTCTGCCTCAGCACTGCTATATTCCTCAATCTCCCATTCCCCCCATGCTTCAAGCCACAACTGAAATTATGTTATCAAAAGATTAGAAACTGGCAGCCAGGTGAAACAAAAAAGTGTCCAGATGCATTTTTCAAACAAAAACATTAGTCAGCTAGCCAAAACAAAAACGATTTATCCTGTCAGTCAATCTGCAAATCCGTGGCTCAAAAACACTAGATACAGTTCCTTCAGAAAGTATTCAGACCCTTGACTTTTTCCACATTTTGTTACGTTACAGCCTTATTCTAAAATTGATTAAATAAATACAAATCCTCAGCATTCTACACACAGTACCCCATAATTACAAAGGAAAAACAGGTTTTTAGAAATTTTTGCAAATGTATAAACCTTGAACAATTTTACAGACCCTTCGCTATGAGACTTGAAATTCAGCTTGTCTCCATTGATCATCCTTGAGATGTTTCTACAACTGGATTGGAGTCCACCTGTAGTAGATTCAATTAATTGGACATGATTTAGAAAGGCACACACCTGTCTATATAAGATCCCACAGTTGATCTTCATGATGCTCTCTGCGCTTTTAACGGACCTCTGAGACTATCACAGTGCAGGTGCATTTATACGGAGACTTGATTACACACAGGTGGATTGTATTTATCATCATTAGTCATTTAGGTCAACATTGGATCATTCAGAGATCCTCACTGAACTTCTGGAGAGAGTTTGCTGCACTGAAAGTAAAGGGGCTGAATAATTTTGCACGCCGGGTTTTTCAGTTTTTGATTTGTTAAAAAAGTTTGAAATATCCAATAAATGTCGTTCCACTTCATGATTGTGTCCCACTTGTTGTTGATTCTTCACAAAAAAATACAGTTTTATATCTTTATGTTTGAAGCCTGAAATGTGGCAAAAGGTCGCAAAGTTCAAGGGGGCCGAATACTTTCACAAGGCACTGTATATATATATTTAATTGTCGGATATTTGATGACTAAATGCATCAGGGCATTGTGTCCACTGTATGATATTAAAATAACAAAATATATGGCCTACTGTATATAAAGGAAGATAAGCTTAGGCCAAGCCCCAGAGAGATAAAGAAATGCATGTCGGTGTCGTAGTATGCCACCAGCATATCGCTATCTCTCTCTCTATGTGAGATGGCTAGTGTGTCTGCTATACAGATATAGACATACAGAAGGTGATTGTTTAATCAGAATATTTTGTATAAAGATAAGTTCAGCTGTCGGAGTCAGTTGGAGCGCCAGTGTGAACTGCCTTCATGTCATAGGCCTGCGGTAGCTAAAGCTTAATAATAGCCACACCATACCAAACCTTAACAAATGTTTTTAAACTTGATTAGGGTAATATCAAAAGTAAGTCAAGCCATTGTTTTTATGGGGCTCCCGAGTGGTTCAGTGGCCTAAGGCACTGCATCTCAGTGCTAGAGGTGTCACTACAGACCCTGGTTCGATTCCAGGCTGTAATACAACCGGCCATGATTGGGAGTTCCATAGGGTGGCGCACAATTAGCCCAGCACTGGCTGGGCTAGGCTGTCATTGTAAATAAGAATTTGTTCTTAACTGACTTAACTAGTTAAATGAAAGGCTATTATATTGTGGCAAACACAGCATTGGATCTACAGTTGGAACTTAATTTGGCCAAAGAGAGCACACAATTAAAAGGACAGATCAAATGTAATTTACCCAATGAAAATGTCTCAACAGAATGAAATAAAACAAGTTTGCATAGGCCTATTTATATAACTGGTTTTGATTAATAAATAGGCTGACAATGCTATACAATAATGATAAAAACATATAAATAAATGTATGTTTAAAAATGACATCCTATCTGAATAGGAAGTGGCACAGTATCCTACATGTGGCTGCATCAAAGCTAATCATGGACAATATGGCCAGCTACAATTTTAACAGCTGGCTATTAGATGGCAATTAGACCTACTGGCTAAAGGGAACCCTGGTGCATCAGAATTGCGTTTCCATCAAATTGACTTGATGTCATTATTATTTTTTATCCAACGTGTAGGCTACTTTACTCTCATAAAAAGGTTGGATGGAAACCTGGTTAATGCCAAGTAATTTTGAGAATGGTGAAATGTATATTTTGGATGAACGTGTTCAGGCCCACAGGAGACTTTTTAAGTACCCTAATCAGATGAAAACATGGTGGCTGCATGTGTTTATGACACATATAAAAGGTAATACATTTTAAAAGTAAAATGATAAATATTTAGTGTGTTGGGTTCCAAATGCGCAAAGAATAGCTGCTCAGATTGAAAAGGAGGCAGAGTGTGTGTTAAGAATTCCCTTATAACTGGGCCTGCTTTCCTGAATAACTGGGTCTGCTGGGAGCATATGTGGCCACATTTTTGTCTTATTCAAATGACATTTTCAATGTAGCCTAGAGTAGAATTTTGTACTCGCTTGAAAACAATAAAATGCAATTATTCATTGCATTGTGGTGTTCTATGTTAGTCTAGGTAGGATAATTGTATTGTCCCTAACAACATCAATAGGGGAGCTTTTTGAGGTGTGTGTCACATGCCTTCAATATTCTTTCATGGGCAATGATGCACCTGGCCTCTCCGCTGCCTATTTGTTCTTGTGGATTCATATTGATGCAATTGATGCAGCTTTAAATGCTTTTATATGTGGCACGATTGCTAGTTAGCCTATTGCAGATCTGGACAAACGATCCACCTACCACAATTGTCACTATGAATGGTGGATGGAGTGCCGGATAGACTGTTAGACTGGTAAACTATAGTGATAAAAGTTAGCACATGGAAAAGCGTAGTGCATAAGGGAAGTACCAAAACACCTTGATATAAGGGAACCACATGCAAGTAGATGAGGAAATGTGTCTAGGAAGGAAGAAATGATATAGTAAAACCTGCAAATAGTGAATGTAAACCAGTAGAAAAACAACATGCTACCCTCCCCTGTGCCCAATAAAAAAACACCCATCCCCCCAGTAAATTGCGATCTGTCCCTTATAATTTCCAACATTTGGTAGGCCATATTATAGTTTCTCACATTTGGTAGGCCATTTGTTTGTCAACTATAGTTAGATACATGCAGCTTATCTTCTGTCATAACTTGTTGCCCCAGAAGACTATAAAGTAGTGCTCACCAGAATAATGTTTTACATGATAGAATGAATGCATTAATAATCTACACTGAACAAAAATATAAACGCAAAATGCAACAATGTCAAAGATTTTTCAATTGAAATAAATTCAGTAGGCCCTAATCTATGGATTTCACATGACTGGGAATACAGATAGGCATCTGTTGGTCACAGATACCTATAAAAAAGGTAGGGGCGCGAATAAGAAAAGCAGTCACATGCCACATGTAGCGCGACACATCTCCTCCGCATAGAGTTCATCAGACTGTTGATTCTGGCCTGTGGAATGTTGTCCCACTCCTCTTCAATGGCTGTGTGAAGTTGCTGGATATTGGCGGGAACTGGAACACGCTGTCTTATACGTCCATCCAGAGCATCCCAAACATGCGCAAGGGGTGACATATCTGGTGAGTATGCAGGCCATGGAAGAACTGGGACATTTTCAGCTTCCATTAATTGTGTAAAGATTCTTGCGACATG
Source organism: Oncorhynchus kisutch (assembly GCF_002021735.2). Lineage (NCBI taxonomy): Eukaryota > Metazoa > Chordata > Actinopteri > Salmoniformes > Salmonidae > Oncorhynchus > Oncorhynchus kisutch. Next base: position 30,039,879 of record NC_034176.2, on the reverse strand, counting down.
GGGCCATGCTTTATCATGCTGAAACATGAGGTGATGGCGGCGGATGAAGGACACGACAATGGGCCTCAGGATCTCGTCACGGTACTTCTGTGCATTCAAATTGCCATCGATACAATGGAATTGTGTTCGCTGTCCGTAGCTTATGATTGCCCATGACATCTGCCTGGAACAGTTGAACTCGGATTCATCTGTGAAGAGCACACTCTTCTCCAACGTGCCAGTGGCCATTGAAGGTGAGCACCTGCCCAATGAAGTCGGTTATGAGCCGAACTGCAGTCAGGTCAAGACCCTGGTGAGGACGACAAGCACGCAGATGAGCTTCCCTGAGACGGTTTCTGACAGTTTGTTCAGAAGTTCTTCAGTTGTGCAAACCCACAGTTTCATCAACTCTCAGGCTGGCTGGTCTCACATTATCCCACAGGTGAAGAAGCCTAATGTGGAGGTCCTGGGCTGCCGTGGTTACACGTGGTCTGCGGTTGTGTGGCCTGTTGGATTTACTCCCAGATTCTCTAAACAACTTTGGAGGTGGCTAATCGTAGAGAAATTAACATTCAATTATCTGGCAACAGCTCTGGTGGACATTCCTGCAGTCAGCATGTCAATTGCACACTCCCTCAAAACTTGAGACATCTGTGGCATTGTGTTGTGTGACAAAACTGCACATTTTAGAGTGGCCTTTTATTGTCCTCAGGTGCACCTGTATAATGATCATGCTGTTTAATCAGCTTCTGGATATGCTACACCTTTCAGGTGGAAGGATTATCTTGGCAAAGGAGAAATGCTCACTAACAGGGATGTGAACAAATTTGTGCACAATTTGAAAACAAAAATAAAAATTTTGTGCATATAGAAAAGGTCTGGGATCTTTTATTTCAGCTGATGAAACATGGGACCAACACTTTACATTTCTTTATATTTTAGTTCAGTTCAGTTAACACCTGTAAAGTTATCTGTTTCCTTTAGGGATGGGGGAGAAAACCCCAAAACACTGGAAATATTGGTATTGTGCAAAATGTCATCAGTTTGACCAGTTTTAAGGAAATGAAAAGCTGAGAAAACAATGAAACACGTTTCTGATGACTTCAGCTGGTCTTGGGTGCATATTGTATGTGGTTTAAATACTGTCTGCGTGCATAACAAGTGTCAACGATATGACAGACACGCATTCACATTTTCTCAAGCGATGCTGAAAGAAATATATAATATTTCTCCACTCATGTTCCCGAGACAAAATTAACATTTGTTGTATCATTTTACTGCAGTTAATATTATATTACGCTACATGTGAAAATGTATAGGCCTACAGTCAGTGTCCATATTTCAGTTATTTTTCCATTTAACCCATATGAATTTAAATTAGGAATATTCTGTTTATTCATGGGTACAGGGATACTTGTAAGTAGGATAACACAGGTGCATGTAAACAGTTTATCCTGAATACGACCTTAAGCGGGATATGAGCTACTATCCCTAAAACTGTGAGCATGTAAACGTGGTCACTATATCCAAATATCTGTTTTTATGGTGACCCTTGAACATGTGGCATAAAACAACCAATCAACGCTCTTGCGTGATTAAGTGTTGACCTCTGAACTCTAGCCAGCAACAACAGAGTGAAGATGGCGGAGTTTGATTTTGGTGACTGTGAGCTCTTTGAACAATTGGAAGAGAGTATGCCTGTTGCTACTCACATTCGGTTCACTGAGGAGGGTGGAGAGGAAGGCTCTGAGCTCAGTGAAAGATTGGAGGAGTGTGAGGAGACAATCCGGAGTCTAATAGAAGAGAATATCCTTGTGTGAGAAGCTAGCGGGTGCTAGCTAGCCACCATGTCTGTGGCCTAACTTTAGCTAGCCAACGAGACATCTTTATTTCACCGCTCAACCAGTCACTGGTTGGACATGCCTCTTGACAGCATTTCATCTCACTAGCTTGCAAACTATTTTGTCATTGCAGCTAAAAAACATACTAGCTAGAACACATGCAAAAAAAAAATCGACGTTTTACTACGATTTGCCAAATAGCTAGATAGAAGACTAGTACGCTAACTCCCTAGCCGAATAAACTCAACGCTTTACGATGGATTTGAGCGGCAATTAGTGTGGGTGGACTGGAGCTCCGACATCACATAACTTAATTTGATCAAAAACTACAGATTTCAGGACCGAAAGAATAATCTGCAATTACACATAACGAAACTTTAATTTTATGTGACATCTAACACATCGTTAATCGTGGAGTTGAGTTTAATCGGCTAGTAACTCCCAAGTCTGGTGGGGGGGAATGATAACGTCAGCCTAAAACTGTTAAATTTAGTCACTCTCTTGAATTAACACTGCATAGTTTATGTACAATGCTAGAAGTATATTCACTTTCCATTCATCCAATTATAAATGGTTTGTGGTTAAAACTGTATAATCTTTTCCAAACAAACTAGTAGATTGGTTGAACTTGCTTGATGTCTATGTTGTTTTGATAAAAAATGCCTCCGTATTATTTTTCTTTAACCTATTGTCCACATCAAGAGTTGAAGAGAAAATTGAAAGTTTTGACAAGGCCAAGGTAAGTTATTGATGCGCTACTCACTACAGGCATAACCTGTGTGTAATGACCTCATTCAAATATTTTTCTTCCAGTGGCATTAATGTTGAAAACATCAAGATTGATGGGCCTCTTCTACAGATCCTTTTCGCAAATAATAGCATCTCAAAGTAGGATTTCTTTTTTGGTTTCTTAGTCAATTTCTCCAATGATTTTGTAACTTTATTTCTATGTCTATGGGCGTTAACATGTGAACTGTTAATCTTCTTTTCCCAGGCAATGCCGTCAAGAAATTGAAGACTCCATCTGTAGTATTGTTCAGAAACATCAGCTGCATGGAGAAGTTGAAAAAGGAAATCCCTCCAGCAATGTCAACCCTCAGGTACATTTTTGGATTTGGAGATGGTCTTGCTCAAGTTTCAAAGAAGAAAATATGTTTTACATGGAAAATATTTCATATCTGTTTCCTTCCACATGCAGTCTTCAAGTTTCATTATGGAAGAAGATCAGAAGACCAAGACCTGTGGCATCAAAAAGATTAAGGAGGCCTTCAGTGTGGGTGTTCATTTTTTTTTTTTATGACAATCTAGGTGTCTGTCCCCTGCATGTCTTGTGAAATGTACCATTTGCATTTGTTTGTCTGGATATATTTGTGTGTCTCTTTTTCACAGATGGTGGGAAGTGTCCTGTATTTCACCAGTTTCTGCGTGGACAAACTTGGGCAGCCCCTGCTTAATGATAACCCCCAGCAGACAGAAGGATGGGAGGTTCCAAAGTATCCTCAACACTGCTTGCTCTGCTCTCTGTGGACAGCCCTGTGTCCTTCAGTCACTTCTTTTTTCTAAAACGAACATTTCATAAAACATTTCAGTGTAGAATCCAGCTTTCATTGTTGGATAACATCAACTGAAAAGAAATCTAACTTTTTTTAACCATTATCTTTTCTATCTTTCATTGTGTATATTAATGCACGTGGTAGTCGGTATATGTGTAGAAAAGTGTGCTGTGTTTTGTTACGCACGTTTAAACTACAGTTGCATCATTTAATTGAGTTCCTTAATTTTTGCGAAGATATCAGCAGGTCTTCAGCCAGGTCATCGCCTTAGATGGACAGGAAGTACAGATGAAAGAGAAAAGGTATAGCAGAGATTTTGTTTTTTATGCAGGACATATCTGTACATTTTATTGTTGCTTTTGTGCCTATACTACAGACCTAAGCCTTGTTGTTTCAACTGTGGGTTGGATGGTCATCAACTGCGAGACTGTCCTCAGGTAAGTCTTGAATATCATTTGACTTTAATGTGCATCTTATAACATGAAAGTTGTTTACTTACCATGGGCAGACAGAAGAGCTTAAAACCAGGTTTGACACGTGATCAACAGCTCTGTTCGTTTCCTCTTAGCCAAAGGACATGGCCAGAATCAATGAGAAGCGGAAGGAGTTTTCTCAGGGTAACCATGGCAACCTGAGCAATCAGCGTTACCATGCTGAGGAACTGGAGGAGCGATTTGCCAGATACAAACCTGGAATCATGAGGCAAGGCACATTTGAAATGTCTGAAGGCACTGACACAAGAAGAAACTAATTTGTTTTCAGTTATTGCAAGGTCTAAGTGAAGTTGTAGAACTAGGGTTTTTGGTATCACAAATCTGTTACCCTTTGCTTGTGTTTCTGGCATTGATCAGTGAGGAGCTGATGTCTGCACTGGGAGTTGAAATGAACACTCTACCCCCTCACATCTACCGCATGAGGCGGTTAGGCTACCCACCTGGCTGGCTTAAGGAGGCAGAGATGGAGAACTCAGGTCTCACGCTATATGATGGGAAGGGTAAGATTTCACCCGGAGAGACCACAACCACTTTACTAAACACTTCCCTTGCAGTTTTTGTTGAATCACTGATCTTTCCTGATTCTTAATTAATATTGGGCTGCTATGTATTTAAACTGTGTTCACCCTTTATAGTGTCAAAAGATGGAGAACTAACAGAGGTCGACCATGGACAAAGTATTTCCTATGATGTTTGCAAGCTAGTAGATTTCCCAGGCTTCAATATATCTGCACCACCTAGTGTGAAGGATGTAAGTCTTCTTGATATCAGTTTGCTGGCCATCATTAGGGTACAAGCATACCGATCTTTGCCACAACTTGTAGACCTTTACAACCAACATTTTCCCCCGGACTTTTAGGACTACAGGCTATATGGCTCTATTCCAATACAGCATAACCATATGAAGCAGAATTTTGCTGACTATCTGTCCAACAATTTTCCAATGGTAACTACAATTCTCCTATTCCACATTTTAATAAATTGTTTGTCCACTGTATGTGTGCACACTATAAATTAATATATTTTGCCAATAGCCTGGTGCCAACTGCAATAAGAGACTGCATGAATCCGAATCAACTCCCCAGCAGACGAAGAAAAGGAGATCTGATGCCAGGAGTTCAGATATGGATGTTGATTCAGGTAGCGGTGTTATTATTCCAGGTGTCTGAATACAATGTATAACCAATTACTCTATTGCAACCAGCAGATAATTCTGCTTTTCACTGTCATGACTGGGTGGTCGGTCTGTCTGTTTGCAGAAAACAAAAGTCACTTATGTTGTATGTGTGCAATGGCCTCCCTGCTCTAGCAGTGCATAACGCTTGTCAGTGTCTGTTTCCAGACCAGGATACTACACCCCGCCGCCACCGGAGCTCAGACAGCTTCCAGTTCCAGCCCCCGCTGCCCCCTGACTCGCCATCCTTTGGTTCACCACCTCCCTTACCTCATGGTACACCACCAGCCACTCCCACTCCACCCCCTCTTCCTAAGGGAACACCTCCCCCCACACCCACTAATGGTTCACCGGCTCTACGGGGACGCAGTGTGGGAGTGGGTGAGGAGTCTGTAGGTGGGGAGGAGGAAGAGCTGACACTGGAGGAGCTGGAGGAGCAGCAGAGGCTGATCTGGGCTGCATTGGAAAATGCTGATACCACCACCAACAGTGACTCTGAGACACCAGCTGTTGGAACACCCCTCCCCAGCTCGCCCAGCGTCTCCACACCTGCCCAAGTCGACACTGAAACTGAAATGGAGGAAGGTGAGGCTGAAGATGAAGAAAAGGAGGGATCTGTGGAGGTTTCCAGCCACAACAGTGATGAGCAGATCAGTGTTGATCCATCTTCTAGCAAATGTCAGGATGATGTTGAAGATAAAGGCAAGGTGGTTGAAGATGAGAGCAGCTTGTTGAAAACACCAGTCCAAGAGGAGAGCCCTATGAGTCCTGAAGCTGCTGCAGATAGAGGCAATGTGCTTGCACAGAGGCCCAGCTTGCTGCAAACACCAGTCCAACAAGAGAGCCGTCAGCAAGACCCCTCAGATCAGGATGCTGTCGAGGGAGATCTGTCTGACTCTGTGGGGAAGGTAACAGCCGTGCCTCACCGGAGTAGGTTCGCACATGGCATTATTCCCTTTGAGGACACGCCAGAATTCACAGAGGTTGCTGAGGCCACCGGGACATACCTTCGAATCCGAGACTTGCTGAAAGGTTCCCCTCGAAATATGGCAAAAAAAAGTGAAAAGACTGGCTTGAATTAAAATCCAGGGATTCTTTTGCATAAACACTTATTTTTTAACAAATCTGTGGTTTTCATACACTTTTTTCTTTAAGTGTGCCACAAAAATTGGAGCTGAACAGTTTGGTGACCTGTCATTCAAACTTATTTTTAATGTTTTTTTTTTTTTGTACCAAAATGAATGTATTTTATGCGTATGAGTTAGCTGTGGTCTATGAAGACGCAAGGTTTTCATAGAATAGTTTTTCTTTAAGGAAACCTCATAAGCCAGTTTTGGCGTGTCTTTTTTACCATTCACATAAAATCATTTTTGTAGCAATGACAACATCCATATTGCTCTTTTAGGTGTAAAGGTAAGATTTTATAAAATGTATTTTCCTCTTCTGTTTTTACCATCGATTGATCATTTTTCTATGACTCTTTGCAGTCTAGGCGCCTCTCCTCTTCTCATGGTTAAAGTAGCCTCCTATTGGCTACTCCTTTCAAATAAGGACATTCATCTCGATTTTTAAGTTAATTTGAAACTTGGTTGGATTGTTGAGGTGATTTTTAACTGGATTATTTTAATTTTATTTTGACACAGGAAGTCGGTGTCTTAATTCAGAATATCACTACCACAATATGGCCCTGCTTTAATATCGCACGTTTATTTAAAAAAGTAACAACCATTGTACGTCTTTTCGTCAGTGTCATAGACTTGGTTCAGCATCTGGTTATTGCTACTACATAATGGCACTAGAGAGCAGCAAAACCTAATTGGACTTTTTCAGGTAACCATATTAAATTTGACTAAGAGCAACTTGTCTAGAGGAGAAGAGTGTCAAAGGAGATTGGCCTACTTTTTACTTAGGGGTCAATGGTTTGTTTTTGTTATTCTAAATTGGACTGTCATTGTAGTTTTGCCATTGAACGTCTGAATTAAACGTACACAGTATGTGGGAAGGCTGCTTGCAGTATGAATTTCTCATGTTTCTGTTTTTAAATAGTGTTCAAGATTATAAACCATTTGGAGGGCTGGTTAAGGGTTGTGCCCTGATGGTGCTTGGTGGAGAATGGCCAAAATTAGATCTAGTAATGTACTGGTCTAAAGCGTTGTCACATTTCTTGACTGCCAGCCCTGCTCTAATATAGCCTTTATAGAAGCAATTATTGGTCTGTACCGTATCTGTTTGGATGGTGAAATTGTACAACTGTTCTCTCCAGTCAAACCATGTGATAAGTACGTTATTAGAAAAGGACCCAACTCTTACCAGAATTTTAACGGTAAAAGGAAGCAAGTTCCACACAGGGTTTCAAAATCAGTACAGGGAAACGAGCAACTGTATTTGGGTGATAACCGTTTACCTATATGGATTTAAAAATATATATATTTGACAAAGGGCATGCTCAAAAAAAATTCGTCCGAGCAAATGGTCTTATTTAAAGTGTATAAATGATTTTTCGTTTTGACAGACGAGCAATAATAATGCAAGTTTAGTAGCTTGTTTAAAATAATATATATATAGCGAATGGATCTTATAACCTATTGCGTGTTCGGATAACAATTCTGGTAATTTATTGTTCAATTTGTGGTCCAGTATTAGATACTTTTTTTTTACTGTCTAAAGGGGCGAGACCATTTTACGTCATTGCATCACTCAATCAGCACCTCAGGTCGGACTCAAAACAGAAGGCTTCGGTTGGGGAGACAACTCAGCAGTGTCTGTGGGATTGTTTATATCTAGCTTTTCGTCAAAGAAACGGTTCATACGAGAGTGCCACAGGTAAGGATTGGTGAAGAGACTTGCATCCGCTATCTCACGTTAGCGGTATGGTTAACCGGGCGGGCCCTCAGCCAGGTCAATGAGCCCACAACAACCCACGGAGGAAAAGGGAGTTGCTAAACCCCATCTTAGCTCACGGCTACATCGTTTAGCCTACTGGAGGTAGAAGAAACCAAGCCAGCCACTACTACCTGGGCCTTCAAGGTTAGCTAGCTAACAACCGGTAACTAACCACATTTTCAGCATGTTTTGATTTGGAGATTATATGTTGACTGAAGACGTGATTTTAGATTTATTTTTACCGGAGATCATAATCGCTAGTTCAATCCCGGTTGTCCGTCAGCGGTGACATTGCAGTACGATTCGGCGTTCGGACTTGTGATTCCGTCTAACAGTAGAACTAGCTAACGTTAACGTTAGTTTCCTTAGTAACGTTAATGGCAACCCATTGTCAAGTGTGCTATGTTTGCGTGGCTTAGGAAAGCTAAAATAGTATGAAAGCTACCCAGTTGCTACGTTAACTTTTTCGGAACGCCGTGTATTTGTCAATTTTCTTCTCTGAACTTCACGATAGCCTTGCTGCGAGCAGAGACTGGAAAATGTGTCATTAGTTTAATCACTTTTTAATCAATTTTCACAAGTGGAACGATAACTTAGTATCGTATCTAGCAAGCTGAGTTGGCAGGCACAGGCCTGGCAGAGTATAGCTACTAATGTTAGCTAACTCGCTTGTGTAGTTTTTTTGCGAGACGATCTACTAGCAAGTGTTTCAATACATTTAGATTGTTAGCCCAATCGAGTTTTCTTGAAGTTCGCATCATAGCACTTTTCGAAGGTACTGTCAAACGATGTCCAGATGTGCCACCTCATCGACCACACCGAAAACAATACACTGGAATGGCAATGCGTCAGTGGGACTATGACACGTGGGAAATCTCCCAGGGAACCTTTCGAATGGACGATCATGAAGAACAACTCAAACTCAACGAACCATTTGTCTCTTGTCAAGTTTGCTTATTTATACCTTGCAAGCGAACTTCAAGGAAATGCTATTCGGTGGTGGAAAAAGTACCCAATGTCATACTTGAGTAAAAGTAAAGATACCTTAATAGAAAATTACTCAAGTGAAAGTCACCCAGTAAATTACTACTTGAGTAAGTCAAATGATTTGGTTTTGAATATACTTAAGTATCAAAAGTAAATTGCTCAAATATACTTAAGTATCAAAATAGAAAGTGAAAGTATAAATCCTTTCTATTCCTTACATTAAGCAAACCTGATGACTTTTTTTATGTTTTGATTTATGGATAGCCAGGGTCACACCCAACACTCGGACATAATTTACAAACTAAGCATGAGAGGCAGTGGGGATGACCAGGGATGTTATTTTGATACGAATTGGACCACTCCTGGCCTGCTAAGCAATGGATGTCAGTGAAAGTGTATAGAGTAAAAAGTACATTATTTTCTTTAGGAATGTAGTGGAGTAAAATATTCTACCATGGTAGTGATTAAAATCACTTGATACTTTGTACCTAAACTCAGGTCAAGATAATCTATTCTATGAATGAATGAATTACATTTACATTTTTGTGTCAAGTCGCCAGTTGGCGACCCATCCCTTACTTATGGGATTAATTGACACAAATAAACATGAAATAGATTCACAGTGATAATTATTCCTGTGTTTGGATCAGTGCACACTGCATAAAGAAATAACCATAATCTACTATTATGTATTTATCTAAGCAATATTAGTAACTTTGTTTCAAGCTCTGAATGCTGATATGAGACCGTATACCACATGTTTGACAAAACATTTATATTTAGTGTTCTAATTACTTTGGTTAGCTATAAGGCACCTCAGGGGTTTTATATATATATAGACTAATTTCAGTTGAATACATTCAGTTGGACAACTGACTCGGTATCCCCCCCCTTTCCATATATATATGGAAATATATATATATATATATATGGAAATATATATATATATATATATGGAAAGGGGGGGATACCGAGTCAGTTGTCCAACTGAATGTATTCAACTGAAATTAGTCTTCCACATTTAACCCAACCCCTCTGAATCAGAGGTGCGGGGGGGCTGCCTTTAATCAACATCCATGTCTTCGGCGCCCGGGTTAACAGTGGGTTACTGCCTTGCTCGGGCAGAACGACAGATTTTTACCTTGTCAGCTCAAGGATTCGATTCAGCAACCTTCCGGTTACTGGCACAACGCTCTAACCACTAGGCTACCTGCCGCCACATGGCCAATATACGATGGCTAAGTGCTGTGTCGTGCGTAAGAACAGCCCTTAGCCGTGTTATATTGGCCATACACCACAACCCCTCATGCGTTATTGCTTAAATAATAACCATAGAGTAGTTAAAATAACATAGCAAATAAATACAGAAAAATTAAACAGAAGACGTGTAAAAATATCTGTGACTTTGACTTGGTTTCAGTGCTTCTTTGATCATGCTCTCATTTGAAATTCTTCAGTAATGATTAAATGATAAGCCTGTTCGGGAAACATTTGATCATGAAAAATCATCTGCCTAATTGATTGAGTTCAGCAGAATGGAGAGAACTTCAGGCTTAGGTTTCTTTTTATGCTTGGATCAACGTCCACCAATAAGGCTCAAGAAGTTTTGCCTCCACCGGTAACAGAAGCAGGTGCACCGACCAAGGTTTATTTGACCTTACCAGGCTCGGTGGTGGATCCTGATACCCTGCTCTCAGTCCCCAGGGCTGTACTCTGCAGAGGCAGCCAGACCCTTTATATACTCAGGGTAAAAGAGCTCAGCCAGGTTTTTAGGTTGCCAACAGTTAACCTGGTTTCCTCACTTCTTGGGCACCTGAGATTCCCAAGAAGTGAGGACACTTTGGTATTGGCCCTGCTCTGAAAGCTCATTTGAATTGCTAGACTAGAGCAAGATAAGTAACAGAAAGTGTGCCAGTGAGCTGACCATTTATTATTGAATAATATCTATGGCATTGAGTCTGGTGTTAGACTACCGTCTCTGATTTACAGCAAAACCATCAACAAACAATAACATACCACTACAAGCAATTAGTTTACAGTTGAATTGTTTTCACATGAATCTGCTAAATATTAAAACAAACCATCCAGGCTTATTTGATCTCATATTTGTTTAATCTTTTGATCCAAGAAAGTGCTCGTTGTCTTAAACTCCTGCTTTGCTCACTGTACTACTGATGTTTCAGAATTTAGTCGATCCCAAACTGAGCTGTCTGATTAGGCTATTGTTTATGATTTATGTACGATTTCTATGCCTGCTATGATGAAACTGGCCTTTAAAAAAATAACAGTTATTTGGTATTACAAGTGAACCTGACAATGCTTCTTGAATGTCCTTTTTTCCTGGAGGAAAAATGTGTCTGTAATGTGCCTATTTCACAACCAAGCCATGAAAACAACTTTAAATGTTTTTTTTGTGTTTTTTTCCCCGCTGAAACCCGGAAGTGTCATTCAAAGCATTATAAAGCATATAAATAGGCCTATGTCTGGATTTGATAAGAGCTTTGATTGAAAATGTAAGACTGACGCTACCTGATACTGATGAGCCATACGTTAAAGACATTTTAAGGATCCCTTGTCCAAATGATCATGCCGTTATCAAATACATATATGATATAGGCTACTGCACATTACACAACTCTGCTCTCTTGGGTAAATAAATGAAACTAGCTCCTGTAGGCTAATCTTTTTTAATGTAAATTCTATTGCTGTGCTGTATTGTATAAAACAGAGAACATGGGATTATGGTGCAGCCTACAAAGTTACAAGTATAGGCTTGCAAATTTGATTTTCATTTTGAAATATAATAGGGCCTATTTGTAAAATTAATAGGCTGACTCATACACAACATGACCAAAAGTATGTGGACAACTGCTCGTCGAACATCTCATTCCAAAATCATCGGCATTCATGTGGAGTTGGTCCTGCAATAACAGCCTGGGAAAGGCTTTTTCCACTAGATGTTGGAACATTTCTGTGGGGACCTGCTTCCATTCAACCACAAGAGCATTAGTGATGTTGGGTGATTAGACCTGGCTCGCAGTTGACTTTCCATTAAATCCAGAAGGTGTTTGATGGGGTTGAAGTCAGGGCTCTGTGCAGGTCAGTCAAGTTCTTCCACACAGATCTGAACAAAATATTTTTGTATTGACCTCGCTTTGCACACAGGGGCATTGTCATGCTGAAAAAAGAAAGGGCAATCCCCAAACTGTTGCCACAAAGTTGGAAGCACAGAAATCGTCTGGAATGTCATTGTATGCTGTAGCATTAAGATTTCTGTTTACTGGAACTAAGGGGCCTAGCCCGAACCATGAAAAACAGCCCCAGACCATTATTCCTCCTCCACCAAACACTACAGTTGCTACTATGCGTCTGCCAAACCCACAATCTTCCGTTGGACTGCCAGATGGTGAATGGTGTTTAATCACTCCAGACAACGCGTTTCCACTGCTCGCTCTCTTTACACCACTCCAGCCGATGCTTGGAATTCCGCATGGTGATATTAGTCTGGTATATGGCTGCTCGGCCATGAAGTTCCCGACGAACAGTTCTTGCGCTGACGTTGCTTCCAGAGGCAGTTTGGAACTCGGTAGGGATTGTTGCAACCGAGGACAGACAATTTTTACGTTCTTTAGCACTTGGCGGTTCCATTCTGTGAGCTTGTGTGGCCTATCACTTCGCGGCTGAGCCGTTGTTGCTCCTATACATTTGCACTTCACAATAACAGCACTTACAATTGACCAGGGCAGCTCTAGCAGGGCAGAAATTTGACGAACTGACTTGTTGGAAAGGTGGCAGCCAATGACAGTACCTGTGATTTCTATTGGCTACTGTATTTAACATTCAGAAAACAAGAGCTTGCGTTGCGTACCTCTTCAAATAGTATATTGGTATAAGAAATGCGAAATGTGGGGCGAGCTATTCTAGTCTAGATTTTCCTACATGGGACTCCAAGAGCTAAGGAGCAACACCAGCGGAGCTCAGGTGCGTGCGTATTGTGCAAGAGACAGAGGCTATAAGTTAGAAGCTTATTATACATAACCCATCATTAATTACCTAAATATAAGGCTAATACTGCATTGAACGTATTACCTGAAAGAGGTAGGCTAGGATATATATATATATATATATATATATATCTCAATCAAGAACAGGATTATCTATTTGAATGGAATTGATGGAGAGAGACTGCGAGAGTGCTCGCGTGGTGCACTGATTTAAACCAATGATATTCGAGTGATAGTTTTTATTTTATTGCAGCTGCAGTGTTGTAAAACAGCCTATCTTTACAATTAAAAAAATTAAGTGACCCCTGAAAGCCGGATGGAGATGGGTCAATAAAACATGCATTCAGACTATATTAGAGGTCGACCGATTATGATTTTTCAATACCGATTATTGGAGGACCAAAAAAGGCGATACCGATTAATCAGCCGATTAAAAAAATATATATATATTAAAAAAAAAAATTTAAAAAAAAATTTCTAATGGCAATTACAACAATACTGAATTAACACATTTTAACTTAATATAAAACATCAATTTAGCCTCAAATAATGAAGCATGTTCAATTTGGTTTAAGTAATGCAAAAACAAAGCGTTGGAGAAGAAAGTCATATGTGCCATGTAAAAAAGCTAACGTTTAAGTTCATTGCTCAGAACATGAGAACATATGAAAGCTGGTGGTTCCTTTTAACATGAGACTTCAATATTCCAAGGTAAGAGGTTTTAGGTTGTAGTTAATATAGTATTTATAGGACTATTTCTCTCTATACCATTTGTATTTCATATACCTTTGACTATTGGCTGTTCTTATAGGCACTATAGTATTGTCAGTGTAACAGTATAGCTTCCGTCCTCCTCCTTGCCCCTACCTGGGCTCGAACCAGGAACACATAGACAACAGCCACACTCGAAGCATCGTTAACCATCGCTCCACAAAAGCCGCAAGGGGAATAACTACTCCAAATCTAAAAGCGAGTGACGTTTGAAACAGTATTAGCGCACACCCAGCTAACTAGCTAGCCATTTCACATTGGTTACACCAGCCATTAGGCTGATAGGCTTGAAGTCATAAACAGCGCTGTGCTTACGAAGAGCTGCTGGCAAAACGCACGAAAGTGCTGTTTGAATGAATGATTACGGGCCTGCTGCTGCTCAGTCAGACTGCTCTATCAAATCAGACTTAATTATAACATAATAACATACAGAAATACGAGCCTTTGGTCATTAATATGATCGAAAACAAAACGTTTATTATTTCAGTGAAATACGGAACCGTTCGGTATTTTATCTAACGGGTGGCATCCCTAAGTCTAAATATTCTTGTTACATTGCACAACCTTCAATGTATGTCATAATTATGTAAAATCCAGGCAAATTAGTTCGCAATGAGCCAGAGAGCCCAAACTGTTGCATATACCCTGACTGCGTGCAATGAACGCAAGAGAATGACACAATTTCACCTGGTTAATATTGCCTGCTAAACTGGATCAGTAGTTATAACTAGTGATTATGATTGATTGTTTTTTTTACAAGATAAGTTTAATGCTAGCTAGCAATTTACCTTTGCTTCTACTACATTCGTGTAACAGGCAGGCTACTCGTGGAGTGCAATGGTTAAAGCGTTGGACTAGTTAACTGTGCGGTTGAAAGATTGGAACCCCTGAGCTGACTAGGTGAAAATCTGTCGTTCTGCCCCTGAACAAGGCAGTTAACCCACAGTTCCTAGGCAGTGATTGAAAATAAGAATGGGTTCTTAACTGACTTGCCTAGTTAAATAAAAGGTATAAAAACATTTTTTTTTAACTTTTTAAAATAAACAAATTATCGGAAATCGGCGCCCAAAAGTACAGATTTCCGATTGTTATGAAAACTTGAAATCGGCCCTAATTAATCGGCCATTCCGATTAATCGGTCGACCTCTAGACTATATATTATAGACTATGCTGCAGCAAATGTAGGCCGACTTGTCACAAAAAGTGACCATGGTAAGCTGATAGATCTACATGGATTGAGAACTGCGCTCCAATCTGAGATGGTCCGTCCCTACCCTGAGTTTTGTTGATCCATCATGCAGAGGCCATAGAGAAGCCAGATTTAGACATTGAATATAATTTAACACTTCCATTTAATGCCATGCTGTTCATATAAATGTTTTATTATAATTTACTGGTTTCTACAGTTATTTATCCCGTGAAAAGAGTGGTTTTGTGCTGTAAATCTCAGTAACCGGGTTCCCGCAATTCAACCCTAGTCTTGTAGTACCAAGT
This sequence comes from Oncorhynchus kisutch, assembly GCF_002021735.2. Lineage (NCBI taxonomy): Eukaryota > Metazoa > Chordata > Actinopteri > Salmoniformes > Salmonidae > Oncorhynchus > Oncorhynchus kisutch. The sequence goes on along the minus strand of NC_034176.2, from coordinate 30,024,699 downwards.
GGTTAAACACTATTTTCAAGATTTATGCCCTGAGACAAGTAACTGTTTCCAAGTGCATCCATTTCTCTGAGAAAGTTAATTACTCTTTTTGCACTTCATGAAGGGAATGGGGAAGTGGAGGGTACAGTACATTGCAATTATTCATAATAAGCAAATTAGGTGTCATTTAGTGAGGCTTTTTCACCACTGATGTCAGCAAAAGTATATTGTACAGTGAAAAATGCAAGGTCCATTGCCTTTTTCCTGCATTCAGAGAACTAACTAACTGTCAGAGCGATGCTTCCCTACTGTGCAGGGTTTAGCTAAGCCAGATATGCTGTAGATAAGCTCCTGCAACAAGTAATCATACATGGAACTCGATTATCTCTATGTTTTGGGCCCTCAAATCAGTTTAAGAAGTACATTTGATTTACAGAACACGTCCTCTTCCAGTCCCCACCCATGTCATGTATCCGAACAGAGCACCAAGGTTATGTTTATTTTTACAGTGCCGTCTTCATTGAAAAACTATTTGGAAGTACAATAGCTTGCTGGTCCACCATTCAATCTGATTTTTGATATCTCCTAAATTTACAGCATGCACTGGTGGAGTTCATTGTGTAAATTTTTAATAGGTGCTTACTTTCTGCAGGTGGCATGTGAACCCAGTGCCGTAAGAAACATGTAATGAGACACTAAAATACAAAATGTCTGCACACTACAGGAAGTGGGTCAAACAAGCGCTTCAGCAAATGATCCTGGTTTGAAAGTAAGTTTAAATTTAAACAAATCCAAGTTAATTAATTTAAATTAACCTGGATGGGAATTATTTTAATGAAAATACCCTGACTAGTAACCTAGTTTAAGAAGTTTGTATGGTAACTTTTCCATAGTACCATGTCATTTTGCATGTTCATCACTAGGATATGTGAATTACCCAAAACCTGCATTGACAGAACATTGGTGTTTGGCTGCCTTCCTAACTAGAGATTAGAGTGGGAGTCAGGAGCAAAGGATTAGGCCTGCCATTACCAGCTGACTACACTGATAAACTGAAAGCTGAGAACATTCTATCACTTTCATAGGCACAAGATGTCCACAGTTTCTAAATGTAAGGCTCAGGTTTCAAGTCTAGAAATTGCTGGTCTATTTGGGAAAGCAAGTTGACTTTACCATTTTCTATAGATTCAAGACATAAGAAGTTTGCGACGCAATGTACGAGACGTAGTCATGTTTTTGAGGAGGTTGTTTTTGTTTAATACTGTTACAGGTTTGACAATGTCGGCCTAGACATTTGGGGTAAAGTGGTGGCTCTTTTTTAATTTGTTATAGAGTAGAACAGATAGTGAGTAGATAGTGAACTTATCTTAAATAGAACAGGCACAACAATAGATAGACCCCTCTACTCTTTCTATGTATCCTCTCATCATTTGCTGCCACAAAGATATCAATCATTTCTGTGATTTTTCCTTGAGGGCCTGTGCTCGTCCTCCTGACCTCGGGGCACAAATCAGTGTCATTCAAAGACACAGAGAGGGAAAACTGGAGTGCTGCAGGGAAACTGGGTCAATGCTGCTGACTCACCCATTATTCTGTGCTGCTGAGAGATCTATTTTGGCATTCAGGCAGATGTGTGTTTGTGTGAGAGAGAGTGCTCGATAGATCTAGGCTTTTGTGTCTGTGACTTAGCTGCAAGATCTATTTTTAATTATTTTAGTTAGCAGTTTTCCGTTATGCAAGGTGACTTGATAATGTTAGATGCTCTCACTCAGGGCTGGCAGCATAATAGTCAGGGAAATGGATGTAGGAAGTTGAACTATTCCATTACTGATGTTGCCTCACCTTATAGCCTAAACAGTACTCCAGATGTAGAACGGTTGTGTAGGCAAATGGTTCCTATTGGATGACATTCTGTTGGACCACATACCTCCTACTACAATAATAGTGCATAGTTTGTGTTGCCATAGCAGCAGTACTTAAGTAGTGTGTGGTTGACCTCCATGGGTAAGGTGGTAAAGTGATATGTGCAGGCTGGAGGCTCACTGCCCTAGCCTTGCTGTCCACCTGCTGCTCTGTCTCTTAACCACAGGCATTATTTCAAGGCTTGGTGCAAGTCTTAGCAGACTATCAATAAAATTCAGTCTGACCTACCTTCAGTACCACACGTTGCCACCTCTGGGCCAACGGCTTCATCAGTTACTACATTATTAATGCTATTTCTCACATGAATAGTATCCTAATTGTAGTGTTATCTATCCTTATTGAGAAATCTTGAGAAAAGACAACACAAACATTTCCGGATAATGGCAAGGTCACTCTTTCATTGTCAGTCCGGTAGTAACGGGTAGGCTAGATCCTTGTAGCATCTTTAGCTATTAGCTAAAGTAGTCTGTCCTGTAGGAGGGCTGCTAAACACCCTACTCCTTTATGTTTATGCACTAATCCCTCCCTCTTCACACAAACTCTACAGTTTATGGTGAAGAGGGAGGGTCCAAGACTCTGGCAAACACACATTAACACAGCAGAGTATTAGTGGTGGGAATGTGAGGAATTTAGAAAGATGTCATTGTGTTTTAAATGAATGTAATGGGCCCATTTTTAAGAACTGCTTAGTAAAGTAGTGAGGGTAGAACAACATGGTATTGAGCAACAACAAAAAAAGAAGTGTACTCTGGCTGACAAGTAGGGGCCTTTATGTCTGGTGTTGAAAGATGATTTATGCTCTGGTCAGGTGCCTCACACTGTCTTTCACAACAACAACAAAAAATTGAATATGAGTGCAAATGAATGGTACTGGGGTCGTTGATACAGAAGACTGATCGACTTTGCATGTGTGAAAGGGAAAGCGAGAGAACTTGTTTTCGTATGGTGGTGACAAATGCAGACACAGAGACACTAGAATGTGGCCTGGCTTGTGACCTGAGTATTTTTAGTATAGAACTCACTGTGACGGGGGAGAGATTCTGCTTGTTGTGATAACAGACTGCCTACATTGACATAAGATCATTTGAATGTCGAGGACAGACCATTCAGCCCATCTATTCTCACCATTAATCCATTGTAAACAATAACCCTTGGCAGTGCCACCCATGATGTTGAAGTTGAACCAAATGAACAAATCAATATAAGAAGCCAGGTTCTTGAAAGTAAAAAAAAAAGTAAAATGGACCAGTGGAACAACACTCCTTCCTCCTTTCCATTTAACTGAAGTAGTCTATGGTTATTGAACATCCCATTTCCTTTTAATGTGGTTTATTATCATTAGTAGTCTATTATGCAAAGTAAATAGGCTAATATTTAAAAAGTGCATACATTAGTACAACAAACAGCTTTGTACAGTATCTCCTTTCTCTTAACAGGGTCCTTTTTTCCCTCCCTCGCCCCTTTTTCCTGTCTTTTATTTGTGGTTCATTTATTTTGGTGCTGCTACTCAGAGAGCATTGTCATCTCAGCGGCTGAGCACAACTACGTCGATGGTTTGGGGTCAGCCGGTGCCCACTGACGGACAGAAAGGCCCTGTGGATTTCACAGCACACAGAGAGGAAACATGAGCACAGCCAAGCCCAGCGGGCTCAAAGCACCCAGCAAGATAGGCAGGCCGACGGGGGTGCCAGCCACCAAGACCTCCCCTTCCACTGGTAAGAGCTCCTCCTCAGCACCAGCGTTGTTCACATGGCCTGGCTGCTTCTCATTCCCGGCTGTGGGAGCTACAGCAGCTAACCTCTGGCTTGGATGTCATCAATCGGCTTACGGTTGCAATAAAAGGGGCTTTACTGCTTCATCAGTCTGGATCTGCTGATTACATTTGATGTAGACCTTATGCTGTAGACCTTATCAGTCACTGGCCATTTTGGATCCGTAGGCTGTAGTGTTTACCCCTAAAATCTCTCCAATATGGTGGATTACCTATATTTTTCAGCAGGAGAAATTGGGTGAAGTGAGTCTACTAGAGGCTTTAGACACAGTGCTCTTTGTCTTGCTGTGTGAAATGTGCTGCTATTTTGTTTCAAATCGTTGACAATCAGAGGTCATGTGAAAATGTGACTGTGAAGTGTGACCTAATGATGACATCCAATGAACAATTATTTGTACATTGGTCAGCTGTTAACATTTGACCAAGTTTATTTGTATATAGAATATCAGGCAACAGTAATTGTTGACGGTACATAACATATGGCATTATGGGGTAAGAGTTTGAAAGTATTGAATAACAAGGTAAATGTGTCATGTTCTGTGAGCTAACTCCTTCATGTTAGTTCTGTTAGCTCAGTGAAGTTGTCTCACTGGCAGTAATTGGATGTTTTCCACCCGTTTCCCTGCAGCCGGACCCAAAGTAGTCGCAGCTGACAAGTCCACTCCAGGTGGCGGTGCAGTAGGGACGCAAGATGGCGGGGAGAACTTCCAGGTCGGGGAGCGGGTGTGGGTGAATGGGAACAAACCTGGCGTGGTGCAGTTCCTGGGGGATGCTCAGTTTGCACCAGGACAGTGGGCTGGCATTGTGTTGGATGAGCCCATTGGGAAGAACGATGGCTCGGTGGCAGGGGTGCGCTACTTCCAGTGTGAGCCCTTGAAGGGGATATTCACTCGCCCCTCCAAGCTGTCCTACACAGAGGGCGAGGCCAACGGGACTCAGACAGCACCTCCATCCCGGGCTGGGTCACCCACCCCCTCCACCGCCAGCCTGGCCTCTCACACCCCCTCTGTCAAGAAGGCCTCAACTGCAATGCCCGCCACTCCAGCCTCCAACCTGGCACGCACAAACAGCGAGTCTATCTCCAACCTCTCAGACACCGGCTCGGTCAAGAAGGGGGAGAGGGAGCTGAAGAATGGAGACCGTGTTTTGGTATGGCTTAGTTCATTAACACTTTGAAAGCAGAGGTTATTTTGGATCAGGCAGCTTTTATCCCGATGCTTATTTTTCTGCACCTGCTCGCTAGTTCATCTTTGCAAGTTGGTCTCAAATGTTCCCCCTCTCCCCTGGGCAAGCCCCGGCTCCACCCCCTCCTCTTGCCCCTTGTGTGGTGACTTTGCTGTAAATACAGGCTGGTCTCAGAGTCACATGACTGACCCCTTTCACCATGGTAATCACTCAGGAATGTGTCTGCAGAACAAAGTCTCCACCCACCCAACTCACTCCCAACTTCTCACTGACCAATGAGAACGTACGTTCTAACACGCCTCCGTGAGCTCAGTGTCTGTGTATAGTCACTCGGTTCACAGCCAAGCTCTGTCCTCTTATGAGCACCTTCCTTCCTGAATGTTGGCCAAGGCCCCTCTCTCTTTCTCTCATAGTCAGCTTCAGGCTGTGTAACATATTGTGTTGAGAGGAAGTGTGTCACTGATGATCAGAGGAAATGTGACAGGGACTGTCCACAAAAATACCATATATAGTAGCAAACATCAAATATTCACTTGAAGGGAGGGTGCTTTTCTCACTTCTCCCTTTAGAGAATTGGGAAAGTAAATGCTGACTGTGCATTTATCAGCTCTTTGATATTGACAGGTTGCGTGTATTGATGATTATTAATATGTACTGTTGCCTTAGTGGTTTTATTGCAAGCCAAGCTAGTTACCCTCTAGGCGCTTGGATATTCTTTCTGTAAGGAAAAGTGCTCTATAAGTTAAATTATTATTGGTATTATTTTTATTAGGCTTTTCTGAACTCTTTCTTTGTACTGTCTCTGCAGGTTGGTGGCACAAAAGCTGGTGTGGTTCGCTTTCTTGGTGAAACGGACTTTGCCAAGGGAGAGTGGTGTGGTGTGGAACTGGATGAGCCCCTGGGAAAAAACGATGGGGCAGTGGCAGGAACCAGGTAATCAGACCAGAGAGTATTATCAGACAGGTTTGAGAAAGATGCCACTCCCTGGTAACCAATTTGCATAAAAGAGAGTTAAGCACAGCCAAGTCGTGTTATTTATATATTGAAAAAAAAAGAAGATATATATTTTGGCACTGACATGTTTTTTTGTCTTATGCCCTTAATTTGTGTTTACCCAGATACTTTCAGTGCCAACCCAAGTATGGCCTGTTTGCCCCGGTCCACAAGGTCACGCGCATCGGCTTCCCCTCCACCACGCCGGCCAAGGCAAAGACCACGGTGCGGAAGGTGGTGGCCACGCCCTCAGGCCTGAAGCGCAGCCCCAGCACCTCTTCCATCAGCTCCATGAGCTCTGTGACCTCCTCTGTCAGCGCCAAGCCCAGTCGCACAGGCCTGGTGAGAAACACGCGCACACACACACACTCAAAGACACACACACATACACACCTGCAGTGTAAACAAGATGTCTGTTCTTTAATTGGGTTTTGTCTGGTAGAACTCCATCCCCCAATTCACCAGTCTTAAACACTCTTCTCCGTTCCCCCACCACAGCTGACAGAAACGTCATCACGGTACTCAAGGAAGATCTCTGGCACCACAGCAGTTCAGGAGGTGCTGAAGGAGAAGCAGCAGCACATTGAGCAGCTGATGGCGGAGCGGGACATGGAGAGGGCAGAGGTGACCAAGGCAACCACCCATGTGGGCGAGGTGGAGCAGGAACTGACCCTGCTGAGAGATGACCAGGAACAGGTCAATACGCACTCTCCCTTATGGCTTATATATATATATATATATATATGCACGCACGCACGCGTGTGTCCCCTGTCATGGTGTACACGCACAAACAGCATACAGGGTTTGCCCTCAGGATTATTTACACACACATTCCCCACAGATAAGATCCAGGACGTTCCAGCATTGGAACTCTCATTAGCAAAAGTGTATTATGTCATGCATGACAATGACAAACCTGGCGCCATGAAAACACCTTAGTGCTGTAACTCAATCAAACACTCATGTCACATAAACCTCTGCACTGCCATCTGCTGTCAATGCTCAACACTGTCAATTAAAAAACATATCTGTTTTTTTACAGGCAGCTGTCGGATGTATAGCTGCCTTCGATAGTTTTTTCTTGGGTGTCTCAGGACCTATATTCATGACCTGTTTAAATTAATGCATATTTATGTGTATCATATGAAGATGGAGGCCAAGATGGACCAATTACGCACCCTGGTGGAGGCTGCTGACAAGGAGAAGGTTGAGCTGCTCAATCAGCTGGAGGAGGAGAAAAGGTGAGGCTTCAGAGGGGTGTGGGGTGACAGGAGACCTGGGGGATGACAGGAGACCTGGGGGATGACAGGAGACCTGGGGGATGACAGGAGACCTGGGGGATGACAGGAGACCTGGGGGATGACAGGAGACCTGGGGGATGACAGGAGACCTGGGGGATGACAGGAGACCTGGGGGATGACAGGAGACCTGGGGCATGGGGTCTTACTATGGGTATAACTATGCTGATAGTGGAAATATGTGTTTCTAAGATTATCATCACAGTACTGTGATGTTTCAGACCTCTTGAGCCATGATTCCTTTTCAGACCTCTTGTGTTCAATGTTTCTGAACTATAATATGAAGTGTGTTCTGTGTGATAGAAAGGTGGAGGACCTTCAGTTTCGTGTGGAGGAAGCTTGCATTACCAAAGGAGATCTGGAGGTAAACACACACTGTTCTACACACACTCCAGAAATATGTATACGGCTTTCCTCTGTATGCACAGAGAAGAATCTTTGATTCACATTCCCCTATCTCAAGTCGAAATCTGCCCCTAAGTGACTTTGATGCTGAGGTGTATCAGAAGTACACCAATGCTGCAGCTCATCAGGACTGCAGTTGAAACTCCCTGTCTTGTCAAATTGGGACATTTTGAGGTAAAAGCGTTTTGATGACAATGCAGACTGGAGTTCCTCTCTGGAATTAAGTCACTCTGCAACATCCCTGCTCCCGATCCCTGAGATTAGAGTGGTGCAGAATGTGCCTTATATTAATTCCTTACGTTAGAAACTATATCTTACCGAAGGTCACTATTTGGATACTCTGTATGCATTAGATCAACAGTTTGGCCTCCGGCTTGGGATTTTAAGTTGGCAGGGTAGTGATCAGTGACATCTCCTTAGACTAGTATGCCAAGGACTGAGCAGTACATATTCTCTCCAGTCTGTCTACGTAGACCAGAGATCCGTCCTGCCCAGTTCCCACAGCCATCTCATATGCCCTGTAAAATGAGACTCTGACTGAAATCTCATTCTCTCTATGGTGCTGATGGCACTCACAAGTGACAGCAAGGTCATCCATTCCCACATGGAGCAGGGTTGTGTCAGAATCAGATCTGACTGAGCCTGGCTCTCATGCGCTTCTAGTATCCATGAAGTCATGCTACTGCGCATTGTAGAGGGTCAGCCTGAGCATGGCACTGCGCTGTTCTACAAATAACGCCCCCAAACTACTATTCCAAATTTGCACAGTGCCTTTCTCAGGCAGATCTGCACAAATCTGGAGGTCTTTCTCATTTCATGACTATGTAACATGTAGATATCCACACAGTGGGATTTACATAGCTTGAATGTTCCTAAACATAGTTTGCTTGAAGTGAACACCTGATCTGAGAATAATTTTAGGAATTTGTTGGTGTTTATTTATTTCCTGTGTTCCACTCGTTAAGAAATACCAGTAGTACATCAGACTAAGGTTAGCACAGTGTTGTTCCCCAACACATCTCTCTAGTTCTATTTGATGGGAATGACCAAGTTTATTTGTATATAGAATATCAGGCAACAGTAATTGTTGACGGTACATAACATGTGGAAATGAGGAAAGGTGGGCAATTTTGGGGGAAAACAACGAACTATTTTTTTGCCTCTCCCTTGGCAACCCATATCTTTGTTTACGGCTCAGATACTCGGAAGCAAGTGGGCTCAGGGTGGCTGTTATAACATGAACATGATTTGTCTTTATCTACCCCACAGTGCCACTACAATTGGGACCATCCCAATTACCCTGAAGGCATTCCACTACAAACGTTATCTTTAAAAATGAGTGCCACAGGGTTAGAAGTAATACCCCTTTTTTATCTGATTTTGTTTGCGTACTAACGGTCTGTGTACTAATTACTGCAACAAATGTATTAAGCACATGCATGCAGCTTTTAAAAACAAACGTACCAAAAAAACTAAAACCAAACCACCACGGCAACAGTTGACGGTGTACTAATGTTGTCCTCTACCTACCGCAATCAGTGATGTTACTGCTTCTGTGTCCTCTCCTCCCCCTGTCCTTCATGTTGGCCCAGTGCTAAGCATGGAACCACTGGAGATGCTCCCCTCCACCATCTCACAGTCTTGTCACAGGCTTGACCTCTGACCTTCCCATTGCAATCTGTTGAAATCCAAAGTAAATGTTCTGCACTTGGTAGCATTGAATTAATAGGGGCATTTTAACCTTAATGTATCAGTTTTGTGAGGGGGAGGTGTTTATCAGATGGGGCCTACATTATAAGAGTACTAGTCCATTTTATATGTTTTGCCCCATATTCTACAGTGTTTACTGATTTTGTCTGTTTTAAGTTGTTTATAAATGTACATGGGTTTTTGCTATTTCTTTATTGATCTACTGATCAGTGATCTTTACAAATGGGAGCAATCACAAAAGAGAGAGAGAGCAGTGTTGCTGTCCCTTTTCTGTGCATGAAGGCCCTCCATGTCATGGAGTAAAGTGGGGGGTGGAGGGGGGGGCTCGTCCATTTAGATTTTCACTCATTTGCCGGCTCACTCACTCAGTTCAAACATGCCTTGGTTCACCAGGTCATTCTGCATGTATTCCTCTGCATACCCATAAGCATAACACATCTCCCCATTTCCCATGCTCCTTCTCCCATATCCTCATATCACCTTCCTTCAGCAACATCTCCAATGCTCACCTGTGCTAGGCATGGGGTACCCTTCCCCTCCCATCCCCACTCCACCTCCCTCTACACCCTCCACCCACCCGCAAATCTTCCCACCTCCCTCTTCCTCTCTGTGTTGGGCTGGCATGTGATAGTGGCACTGGTTGTGTTCTCTTCCTCTCCCTTCTTTACTAACAGACGCAGACCAAACTGGAGCATGCCCACATTAAGGAGCTTGAACAGAGCCTGCTCTTTGAAAAGACCAAAGCTGAGAAACTCCAGAGAGAGTTAGAAGACACTAGGGTAATGGATCTTGCTCTACATAGCGCTGCGTTTGGAAAGAGGGGTGGAGTGGGGATGGGGCCAGGGTAATGTTGAAAATCTTGGGATGGGGTACAGAGGATCTCCAGATAGCTGTACCACTGGCTTCCACATGCTGTTTTTCTGACCTTCTCTGCCTTAGAGGGTTGGTAACGGTAGGAGTCAATATTTACAGTGCCTTCAGAAAGTATTCACACCCCTTGACTTTTTTCACACTTTGTTGTGTTACAGCCTGAATTTAAAATTGATTACATTTAGATTTTCTTTTGTCACTGGCCTACACACAATAACTGTATAATGTCAAAGTATCTTGAGAAATTTTTACAAATTAATTAAAAAGGAAAAGCTGAAATGTCGTGAGTCAATAAGTATTCATCCCCTTTTGTTATGGCTAGCCTAAATAAGTTCAGGAGTAAACACATTTTCTTAATAAGTCACAAGTTGCATGGACTCACTGTGTGCCATTATAGTGTTTAATGTGATTTTTGAATGACTACCTCATATTTGAACCCCACAAATACAATTATCTGCAAGGTCCCTCAGTCGAACAGTGAATTTCAAACACAGATTCAATTACAAAGACCAGATAGGTTTTCCAATGCCTCGCAAAGAAGGGCGTTTTAAATTGATGTATTTCAGTCCTTGACTTATAATGTTCTGTACTATGTATAATGTCATGTTTCATGTGGACCCCAGGAAGAGTAGCTGATGTCTGCAGCGGCTAATAGGGATCCTAATAAATACCTATTGGTAGATGGGTAAATAAAAGCAAGAAAAAACAAACATTGAATATCCCTTTGAGCATAATCAAGTTATTAGTCTTTGGATTGTTTATCAATACACCCAGTCAATACAAAGATACAGGCGTCCTTTCTAACTCAGTGGCCGGAGAGGAAGGAAACCGCTCAGGGATTTCACCATGATGCCAATGGTGACTTTAAAACAGTTTCTGTGATGGGGGAGAACTGAGGATGAATCAACAACATTGGAGTTATTCCACAATACTAACCTAAATAATAAAGTGAAAAGGAAGCCTGTACAGAATAAAACTTTCAAAAATATGCATCCTGTTTGCAATAAGGCACTAAAGTAAAACTTCAAAAAATTTGCCAAATACTACTCTTCATATTTTCATGCATGGTGGTGCCTGTATCATGTTATGGGTATGCTTGTCATCGGCAAGGACTAGGGAGTTTTTGGGGGGGATAAAAATAAATGGAATAGAGCTAAGCAAAATCCTAGAGGAAAGCTTGGTTCAGTCTGCTTTCCAACAGACACTGGGAGACAAATTCACCTTTCAGCAGGACAATAACCTTAAACTCAAGGCCAAATATACACTGGAGTTGCTTGCCAAGATGACATTGAATGTTCCTGAGCGGCCTAGTTACTGTTTTGACTTAAACCGGCTTAAACATCTATGGCAATACTTTTTTTGTGCAAATATTGTACAATCCAGGTGTGCAAAGCTCTTAGACTTACCCAGAAAGACAGACAGCTGTAATCACTGACTCAGGGGTGCGAATACTTATGTAAATTATATTTCTGTATTTAATTTTCAATACATTTGAAAAAATGTCTAAAAACATGTTTTTACTGTCATTATGGAGTATTGTGTGTAGATGGAACAATTTGGGTTGTAACAACAAAGTGGAATATTAATACTTTCTGAAGGCACTGTAGCTGCATTTGAATGTCACTAAGTAAACATTGAATGGTGTAGTTGTCTAATCTTTTTACTTGCTAGCAACTAATATTATCTATTGGCCTTATCTGTAGTTCCAAGAACCAATTTCAAAGTTGCTTTATAATATGCAGCATCTTACACAGGCTTTCATTTTCTTCCCATTTTGTCAAACATGAACCATTCACATTCCTGTGTGTCACCAGTACAGCAGTCTTAACCACTTTACTGCTGTCACTGAAAACATTTTAAAACATCAGGGTTATTTTTTTTACTATACTTTTAGTTTAACTATACAACAATTTTCTTTTTCATTGAGGTTTTACCCAGAGAACGGCAAAGCCGTCTGATTCTTTTGCCTCTTTCTCCATGTGTTCCTCTGCTCACAGTTAGCACACAGTCTCAAATACTTCGCTGTTAGGACATGGTAGCCATACAACCATCCCTTATTCCCAGTGGTCCTTTGTCCCCCCCCCCAATCCTACAAGCCCCAATTGCCCTGCCCATCTAGTATCCCCCGCCTCTTGTAAGTCTCTGTCCTACTCCCATCCCTTAGCAATGGTTCTGTGCTTCCCTCAGGGGTGTGCGCCAATGCAGGTGTATTCAACTGCCATTCTCAAGAGCCTTAGTCTACTGGTTTTCTTTCCCCCAGGTACTTAATTAATAGGTTAATATCATTATTTGGCAAGAAAGTCTATCTGGTTTTATTCTGGTCTAAATCGACCCCTGATTAAAAGGTAAGGATGAAAACCAGTAAACGCTGCAGCACTTGGAGTGTTCAATACAAAATAATTACGTGTGAGGAATGATATGGTTTCATTTTATATCCACTAGAGGGCAGTGTAATATTTCAAGTGTAGGCATCCTATGTAAATGTGGGATTGCACTGTTTACTTGCTTTACGCTACTACTGCAACTATGGTGGACATCTGTTTCTATAGGGCCCTCTTTGAAAAAGATTCCTCCCCGTAGACCTGTCTGATGGCAGGGGGATTCAACAGCTACCCTTTTTTCCTGTCAGTACATGCACAATCACAATGTTTCCAAAGGTTTAAGAACACAGTTTTGTTTGAGCCAGAGTTGTACCGTCCCATAGGTGGCCACAGTTTCAGAGAAGTCCCGCATAATGGAGCTAGAGAGGGACCTGGTGCTGAGGACCAGAGAGGTGGATGACCTGCGGTTGCGTCTGGAGGCCCAGCAAGAGTCAGAGGGCTCAGACTCCACTACCTCCCCTCTCTTGGAGGAAGTGAGCTCTCTGAGGGCTCAGCTGGCTTCTCAGGAAGACCAGCAACGGGTTGAGCTTGCCGAGATGAGGGAGAAGCTGGCAGCGGAGGAGAAGGCACACAGTGAGGCAATGGCCCAGCTCCAAGTCTCATCCACCAAGATTTCCACTGACAACGAGCAGTTGAAGCTACACGTCAGCCAGAACGAGAAGGAGAATGCAGACGTCATAGAGCTGTGGAGCTCTAAGCTGGAATCTGCCATCACCTCACACCAGCAGGCCATGGAGGAGATGAAGGTTTCCTTCAGCAAAGGGGCTGGCTCCCAGGCGACGGAGCTGGTGGAGACCAAGAGTGCCCTGGAGAGGCTGAAGGTGGAGCACAAGCAGGCACTGGAAGAGGCTGGGGCCAGGTGTGTGGCAGAGGCTGCAGCCCGGGCACAGGAGACGGGGGAGCTCAACAAACAGCTGCTGGTCGTGTCAGAGGAGAAGGAGCGCCTGGAGGAGAGCCTGCGGTCCAGTGTGGAGAGTGCTGAGGAGCAGCACCTGGTGGAGATGGAGGATGTGCTAGTCAAACTGCACACTGCTGAGCTGAAGGTAAAGGAACTGGAGGAGCAGGAGGCTAAGCTAGTCCAGCAGACCCAGGACAGTGCCAAGGAGGTCCAGGAGCAGGTGGCAGCTATGGAGGCTTTGCGCTCCCGGGCAGGCCAAGGTAACCAAGAGCTCCAGAGTCTGAGGACCCAGCTGGAGGAGACCCAGAGACAAGCTTGCTCACAGGGCAACAAGGTAGGTCCATACCCATGCCATCCTCCCATTGTCCGTGTATCCAGTTTCTATTTTACGTCCATGTGAGTTTTCCATAAATATAGGCATGAAATAAATACAACTGGTATGTCATGTTATGATTTACCCTTACCTTCAGTCATTACTTTGTTTTATTTGGATTCATTTTTAGCTTGTCCTTCATATTCATAATGTCACTCATTTATTCCCCCCCCAAAAAATGTCCTCCATGTCCATGGTGACATGCCCTGGCCTGTGGCTGTAGGTCAGTGAGTTGAGCTCTGAGCTGGAGGGCAGGCAGCAGGAGATCCTCTCCTTGCAGCAGAGCCTGACCTCTGTGCAGCAGAACACGGGCTCTCTGGAGCAAGAGCTGGGCAACCTGGTGAGTACTAGCGCTTATGTGGGGTGGTGAGGAGCCAGGGAATGGGAGTGGGTGGCCTTGCGTGACTGATGGGACTGTAAGGCTTAAGGTAAGCTCAGTTAAGGAAGAGCATAGTACTGAAATGCTAGCTTTTTGTTTTCATGGGAATGATAAAGTATCTACCTCTAGGTAGACCTTCAATTATACACTTATGATGAAACTTGTGTATAACATTAGTAATTGGCAACCATTTTGAGGTTTGTCATGGAATACCTTTCTGACTAAAGCATGCATGGATGTATTCATCAAAGTTTTTTTTTCCTCAGAAACAAAAACTGTCAGAAAGCACAGACGGTCAGACTAAGTCAACACAAACTATGCAAGGTAAATATATTTACTTTGACCGTGTTGGTCCTGTAACGTTAGTCTTTGTTTTCTTATTACATGTGTTTTTATCAGCAAGACGTATCATATTCCTAGAGACAAAATGTTGACTTCAAGCTAATTTAATGACTAATAATGATGTGGTTTTATAAAAAAATAATGTTTTATATTGGTCCACAGGGCCAGGCAGTACACAGTAGATTAGTACATATAGTACATGTATTTGTGCTGCATGGTGCTAAGCGCTTGAATGATGCAAGCTAATAGTGTCAGTCTCTTAATTCTTTCTTTCAGAGTTGCTTCAGAAGCTTGGCGAAAAAGAAGAGCAGTGCACATCGCTCTCCACCAAATCAGAGGCTCTTAGAAGCCAACTTGCAGGTCAGAACACCGGCCAGCACTGTGGTTGTTAACCTATAGACACACAGCTCAATGTGACCGTTCTCCCGACATGCGTTCAGTTGTGTAACCTACACCAGGGGTCTCCAAACCTGCTGTTTGTTGTTGTAGTGTTTCTGGTAGATAGTGGTTCCCAAAAATGTTATAGTCCCCATACCCCTCTAAACGTTCAACCTCCAGCTGTCTACCCCCTCTAGCACCAGGGTCAGCGCACTCTCAAATGTTTTTTCCCCCATTATTGTAAGCCTGCTACACATGCACTACACAATACATTTATTAAACATAAGAATGAGTGTGAGTTTTTGTCACAACCCGGCTCATGGGAAGTGACAAAGAGCTCTAATAGGACCAGGACACAAATAATAATACACTGCTCAAAAAAATAAACGGAACACTTAAACAACACAATGTAACTCCAAGTCAATCACACTTCTGTGAAATCAAACTGTCCACTTAGGAAGCAACACTGATTGACAATACATTTCACATGCTGTTGTGCAAATGGAATAGACAACAGGTGGAAATTATAGGCAATTAGCAAGACACCCCCAATAAGGGAGTGGTTCTGCAGGTGGGGACCACAGACCACTTCTCAGTTCCTATGCTTCCTGGCTGATGTTTTGGTCAGTTTTGAATGCTGGCGGTGCTTTCACTCTAGTGGTAGCATGAGACTGAGTCTACAACCCACACAAGTGGCTCAGGTAGTGCAGCTCATCCAGGATGGCACATCAATGCGAGCTGTGGCAAGAAGGTTTGCTGTGTCTGTCAGCGTAGTGTCCAGAGCATGGAGGCGCTACCAGGAGACAGCAGCAGGACCGCTACCTCCACCTTTGTGCAAGGAGGAGCAGGAGGAGCACTGCCAGAGCCCTGCAAAATGACCTCCAGCAGGCCACAAATGTGCAGGTGTCTGCTCAAACGGTCAAACAGACTCCATGAGGGTGGTATGAGGGCCCGACGTCCACAGGTGGGGGTTGTGCTTACAGCCCAACACCATGCAGGACGTTTTTCATTTGCCAGAGAACACCAAGATTGGCAAATTCGCTACTGGCGCCCTGTGCTCTTCACAGATGACAGCAGGTTCACACTGAGCACATGTGACAGTCTGGAGATGCCGTGGAGAACCTTCTGCTGCCTGCAACATCCTCCAGCATGACCGGTTTGGCGGTGGGTCAGTCATGGTGTGGGGTGGCATTTCTTTGGGGGGCCG
The DNA here is from genome assembly GCF_002021735.2 of Oncorhynchus kisutch. Classification (NCBI taxonomy): domain Eukaryota; kingdom Metazoa; phylum Chordata; class Actinopteri; order Salmoniformes; family Salmonidae; genus Oncorhynchus; species Oncorhynchus kisutch. The sequence goes on along the minus strand of NC_034176.2, from coordinate 30,008,607 downwards.
CACAGCCCTCCATGTGCTCGCCAGAGGTAGCCTGACTGCCATTAGGTTACCGAGATGAGATCCTCAGACCCCTTGTGAGACCATATGCTGGTGTGGTTGGCCCTGGGTTCCTCCTAATGCAAGACAATGCTAGACCTCATGTGGCTGGAGTGTGTCAACAGTTCCTGCAAGAGGAAGGCATTGATGCTATGGACTGGCCCACCCGTTCCCCAGACCTGAATCAAATTGAGCACATCTGGGACATCATGTCTCGCTCCATCCACCAACGCCACGCTGCACCACAGACTGTCCAGGAGTTGGCGGATGCTTTAGTCCAGGTCTGGGAGGAGATCCCTCAGGAGACCATCCGCCACCTCATCAGGAGCATGCCCAGGCGTTGTAGGGAGGTCATACAGGCACGTGGAGGCCACACACTACTGAGCCTAATTTTGACTTGTTTTAAGGACATTACATCAAAGTTGGATCAGCCTGTAGTGTGGTTTTCCACTTTAATTTTGAGTGTGACTCCAAATCCAGACCTCCATGGGTTGATAAATTTGATTTCCATTGATAATTTTCGTGTGAATTTGTTGTCAGCACATTCAACTATGTAAAGAAAAAAGTATTTAATAATATTTCATTCATTCAGATCTAGGATGTGTTATTTTAGTGTTCCCTTTATTTTTTTGAGCAGTGTATAATAATCATCAACAATTGTTCTATTTATTTATTTGTTCATCAAAAATTATGAATAACTCACCACAGGTTAATGAGAAGGGTGTGCTTGAAAGGTTGCACATAACTGCAATGTTGGGCTGTATTGGAAGAGAGTCTGTCTTAAATCATTTTCCACATACAGTCTGTGCCTGAATTTAGTTTTCATGCTAGTGGGGGCCAACAATCCACTCTCAAAGGTACGTGGTTGCAAAGGGCACCAGTGTCTTAACAGCGCGATATGCCAAGGCAGGATACTCTGAGCGCAGCCCAATCCAGAAATCTGGCAGTGGCTTCTGATTAAATTAAATTCACACAGACCTACTTGTTGCAATTTCGATGAGGCTCTATTGTTCAGATATCAGTAAGTGGCCTGGAGGCAGGGCATGAAAGGGATAATGAATCCAGTTGTTTGTGTCATCCGTTTTGGGAAAGTACCTGCATAATTGCGCACCCAACTCACTCAGGTGCTTTGCTATATCACATTTAACATTGTAAGCTTGAGTTCATTTGAACACAAAGAAATCATACAATAATGGAAAGACCTGTGTGTTGTCTTTGTTAATACAGACAGAGAAGAGCTCCAACTTATTAATCATAGCCTCAATTCTGTCCCATACATTGAATATAGTTGTGGAGAGTCCCAGTAATCAGATTCAGATCATTCAGGCGAGAAAAAACATCACCCAGATAGGCCAGTTGTGTGAGAAACTCGTCATCATGCAATCGGTCAGACACGTGAAAATGATGGTCAGTGAAGAAGACTTTTTAAGCTCGTCTCTCAATTAAAATAAATGTGTCAATACTTTGGCCCTTGATAACCAGCGCACTTCTGCATGTTGTAAAAGCGTTACATGGTCGCTGCCCATATCATTGCGTAGTGCAGAAAATACACTAGAGTTCAGGGGCCCTGCTTTAACAAAGTTAACCATTTTCACTGTAGTGACCAAAATGTCTTTCAAGCTGTCAGGCATTCCTTTGGCAGTAAGAGCCTCTTGGTGGATGCTGCAGTGTACCCAAGTGGAATCGGGAGCAACTGCTTGCACGTGCGTTACCACTTCACTATGTCTCCCTGTCATGGCTTTTGCACCATCAGTACAGATACCAACACACCTTGACCACAAGTCCATTTGATGTCACAAAGTGGTCCAGTACTTTAAAAATATCCTCTCATGCTGTCCTGGTTTCCAGTGGATTGCAGAAGATGATGTCTTCCTTAATAGACACCCCATAAACGTAATGGACATACACCAGGAGCTGTGCCAGGCCCTCCATGTCATTTGACTCATCCAGCTGTAACACACAGAATTAACTGGCTTGTATGCGAAGCAGTAATTTCAAAACATCCTGCCATGTCAATGATGCGTGAAACAGTGTTGTTTGATGAAGGCATTGTCTGTATAGTTTTCTGGGCCTTTTCCCCCAGCATTGTCTCAGCCATATCCGCTGCAGCAGGAAGAATTAAGTCCACCTCAATAGTATGGGGCTTGCCTGTTCTAGCCACTCGGTAGCTCACCATATAAGATGCGTCAATCCCCTTCTTATTAATGGTATCTATTGCTTTTATGCATGTCTTACTACTTGAATGTCGTCTTTTATTCTCGCTGGCTTATTTTTCAAATTGTCACGTTTCTAAATGTCTGCGCAAGAGTGCAGGTTAGAGAGAGTGCAGGCTAGAGAGTAACGGTTAATGTGATTGGATGTTAATTACTCAACTAGGCTACCTGTATTTGACATTGTGTTGTTATTTCGCTGAACACTAGATGGTTTAATTTGATTTTTGGCATTGAAATGAGGGTACTCAGGCGAGAATAAAACCTCACCCAAATGTATAGCCTGTTGGAAAATATAAATGCACTGATACCGTATGTTGGCTGGGAATTGCCATGGACCTCACGATACAATATTATTGCCATACTTAGGTGCCGATACGATATGTATTGCGATTCAAATCAAACTTTATTTGTCACATGAGCCGAATACAACAAGACCTTACTGTGAAATGCTACTTACAAGCCCTTAACCAACAGTGCAGATTGTCACGATTCTATATGTATTGCGATTCAATACTGCAATTTTATTGCAATTTGATGTTCCAAACACATTGCTTACTATATTTCTGCTGCAGACAGACGAGAAAGCATGAGAAAATGAGTTTTGATCAGTCATGGAAATAAGTGTTGAAAACATTGGCTCACTATTTAAAAAGATGGAGAAAAAGCTAGTACAGCTGACTAGTGCTAGCTAACGCAACCTAGCACATCATAAGTATTTTTATTTTTACAGAGCAATACTTGGGAGTCAAAGTATCAATATAATATCGTCCAAAATAATATTGTGATATGCAACTGTGGACTGAGGCTGGTTACCATTGACTGAATGATGTTTTCCTCTGACCCAGGGCTGGAGAGGAAGCTAAAGGCTGGAGAGGAGAAGCTCGATCAGCTCGCAAACGACAAGGCCAAGCTCCAAAGTGACATCTCAGACATGATGAAGTCATCAGGCGACAGTTCAGCACAGCTTACCAAAATGAATGAAGACCTCACTCAGAAAGAAAGGTACACAATGAAATGTCACGAACAAAGGTGTTCTCAAACGTATGCAAATAGATTGGCTTACTTTCACCGTCGACAATCAGGTTAACCGCTAGTGAAAATATTTAATGAGCGTGTGACAACGATGCACAAAACCGTCGAACATGCGCTGAGTATACAAAACTTTAAGAGCACCTGTACTTTCCATGACAAACTGACCAGGTGATTCCAAGTGAAAGCTATGATCCCTTATTGATGTTACTTGTTATATCCACTTCAATCAGTGTAGATGAAGGGGTGGAGACAGGTTAAATAAGGATTTTTATGCTTTGAGACAATTGATTGTATGACCCTGCTGGTCATCTATGAGCGTTTGAACATCTTGGCCATGTTCTGTTATAATCTCCACCCGGCACAACCAGAAGAGGATTGGCCACCCCTCAGAGCCTGGTTCCTCTCTAGGTTTCTTTCTAGGTTTCTGCCTTTCTAGGGAGTTTTTCCTAGCCACTGTGCGTCTACATCTGCATTGTTTGGGGTTTTAGGCTGGGATTCTGTACAGCACTTTGTGACATCGGCTGATGTAAAAAGAGTTTTATAAATCCATTTGATTGATATGTGTTCTGTTCAGAGGGTGAATGGGCAAGCTTAAATATTGAAGTGTCTTTGAACAGGGTATGGTAGTAGGTGTCATGCACAATGGTTTGTGTCAAGAACTGCAACGCTACTGGGTTTTTAACGCTTTTCAGTTTCCAGTGTGGGGTGGGTTAGTGCAACTCAATATTAGTAAGGTGTTCTTAATGTTTGGTATACTCAGTGTATAATCACTTATTTCTTGGCTGAACTTGTCATGATCCTGTAGTTTTCATGGGTTGTTATTATTATCCTTAAAACAGGTTTGACCTTTCCATCAACCTGGTTTTCAGTTCATCAGTTTCAGTCCAAAAACATTTGAATCTGCCCACTACAATGAATCCCTGGTTTGTTTTAATGCCACCTGTCTCACTTGGCCAGAGAGTCACCTCCCTCTCCCCCTCCTCCCCCTTACCTAGGAAGCTGGAAGAGTTACAGACTCAACTTGCAGAGGAGAAGGAGCAGAGAGCACGTTCTGAGGAGCAACAACAGCAGGAAGTGGTCCAGAAGGAGCAGGAGCATCAGGGTCAGCTAAGCAACCTGCAGGAGAAGATCACACAACTGGTGAGTGACAACCCAGTGAAGGCTTTGAGATGTTGATGGTCTGGATAAAGTAGATGATTAGATGTTTGTTGTAAAACAGCATACATTTTTCTTCTCAGGAATATACTTTTTACTGTCTCTACCATGAACACTGAATACCTCACTCTACCACTTTCCCACTTTCAAATAGCAAATTATTGATGTTAGCTACTCTTGCCCTCTTTATGTTGTGTGTAGGAGAAAAGTTTGCTCCAGGGTGAGGCCCAGGCCAAGGAGCTGCAGACCTCCCAGCAGCAAGCCCTGTCTCAGGCCTCAGAGCACAATGCCAAGCAGCTCAAGGAGCTGCAGGGTCAGGCTGACCAGACCAAGCAGGAGCTGAGTGTCTCCACGGAGAAGGCCCAGGAGTTGGAGAGGCTGGTGGCTGAGCTGCAGCCTTACAAGGAGAAAGCCCAGGTGAGCACCCACCGTATCATTATCAGGACCACCATGTTTTAAGTTCTCAGCAGGTGCTACGTTTTGGTACAAAAATCTACCTGAATGACAACTTTGACTGCTTTGTAGTTATGTTGCTTTAGGTTGACTGATGTTTTTTGCGAGACATTTTTTCAAGTATGTTCCCATCCACTTTCTATGAGAGGTTGGTAGCGCTTTATGTTACGGTACAGAAATTACTTGGTTATTATTGTGTAATTGACCATTTTACCATGTAGTTTCCAAGTAAATAAGTGGTTTATGGTCAGGATAGCTGTGCACTTGATAATAATTAGACCACCTCACTTCTAATTAGGGCTGGGCGATATGACCTAAAACTCATATCTCAATTTTTTTTCAAACTTATCGGCGATTCATGATATATAAGCTTTGTTGTACAATTAAAGGTAAAAAACACTGCATTTAAGACAGTCAGAAATAATCTAATGAATTCAGAGCTTTTGAAATTATACCTAGGCTGAATATATTCCTTCCATAACCATAAGACCCACTAATAATGTATTGATTTGATCAAAATGGCTGTACCTGCTTTTCTTTTGCAATAATCACGGATCTGGCTTTCAGGTCTGTCTATAAAAATTCCCATTTTGTAACAAATTTAACCAGAACCATTCATAATGCATTATTCACTAATAATGTAGCAGGCATTATAGCAAATTATAAACTGGGTGGTTCAAGCCCTGAATGCTGATTGGCCGAAAGCCGTGGTATATCAGATCGTATACCATGGGTGTGACAAAACATTGCTCTAAATACATTGGTAACCAGCTTATAATAGCAATAAGGCACATCGGGGGTTTGTGATATATGGCCAATATACCATGGCTTAGGGCTGTTTCCTAGCACTCCGCGTTGCGTTGTGCATAAGAACAGCCCTTAGCTGTGGTATATTGGCCATATATCACACCCCCTCGGGCCTTACTACTTAATTAACACAGGTTTCATAAACAATCTCTCAAGCACAAGCCCACGTGTTAGTGAGTAGCCAGCTAGTATTTATATTTGAAATTTAGCCAACTTGGCTCTAGGTATAATTTCACAAGCTCTGAATTCCGCTAACAAGGCAAAACGGTTGAACTGTTATGAACACAACCTTCTGTCTGTCTCCAACTGTTTGAACAGCATGCTAGCCTGTCCACTTTGTTCAGATGTTGAAATCAAGTGGTCCACCTTATTTCTCAGAATGAGAACGAGTTGCCAATTCCATATAATTGTTTTATGCTTATTGCACATTTATAAAATACAGACTAAACAGCTATAACAATCTTGATTTGACTAAAATGTGGCTAGCAATACGTGGTAACGTAATGCGCTCGCAACAAACCTGAGCATTCATTTTCCAGAATGAATGTTCATTGGTACATCCGTTTTAGTAGTGTCTGCTCTGCTCGAAATTTGAAGAGTTGAGACGGTGTATGGTTCCAAAGGTTAACTTCTTTATTACAGTAAAATAATGTCTCAATGTGTTTTGGTGTTAGTGACCGATTCTGTTGGACCAAACCTCAAATGCAAATAGCCAGTTGAAACTGTTTGTCAGAGAGGAAGAAGTGATCTCTCATATTTGTTGTTGTGAGTGGTAGGAGGAGGGGCTTGGAAGAAAGCGGTGAAGCAAGAGGTTTCACTCGCAAAAATATATACAAAATAAGTCCAATGCGTTTCTATGCACTTATTTTGAACCTAAGCTTGTCGCCTGCATTCCCGCCTTTGGGACAACGGCTCCCGTTGTTAGGGCGAAAAGACTTGAGCATCTCGCCATTATATGCAAATCTCTGGTATAAATGGGAAGGTGCACAGCACAGAAGGAGCGAATGAGACCAGACCAAAAAGACCATATGAGAACAAGCAGACATAAACGCTCATAAAAACAAAAAATACACAAAAAAATGTGATTCTGCGTTACTGGCATTTTGAATATCGCGCAAAAACATACATTCAAATGAATCTAATTAATTAAATATATCGCCCAGCCATATTTCTATTGTCTGGGTAGTTATCTTACTGTAAGAAGTACCTGAAGTCCGTTTTGTGAAGGGTTCACAGACTGTTATGCCATAATTATTCTACCACCGTGACCTCATTCTTTGATTTCACTAACACAAATATATTTTTTAAACTCACTAAGCCTATTCCTAAGGCTATGAGATTCATGTTAGCATTTTATCTGCTCATATTATTGTTTTTTGTTCACTGTGTTTATTCAAGTCCATTGCACTATGTAGAATTAACAGCCAATAATGATTGTCTTATATGCACCATCTTCATTTGACCATTGACAGTGTGGCTATGTTGTGGTGTGGTTTTTAGGGCCTACTTAAAAAGCAGGGGCACATCTTGGAGATAAAAAAAACCTGATACTGACAGTCTTGATGAGTTAGTGTACGGTTTCTGTCTGTGCTCACCAATTATAACACCTTTTGAAAAAGGGTTATATACTTGTCAAAATCTTCTTCTGAATGGAAAGTACACAATTACGCAAACACTCTCTCATCCTCACCTAATACACTGCACACCGATTGAAAACCTGAAGCTATCATTAGGGCACACTTACAAGACAAACACACATACATAGGCATGCATAAGCACTCCATTGGCGTGCCCCTGTTTTTAATGTTTTCTGTTTACATTGTGGTGTCAGCTACTGTTTCTTTTCTCCCAATTGTTTTTTATGCTTGCACCAGCTTAACCTTTCCAGTTGCATTTTATTACTTCTTGACTTATTTTGTAACTTTTCCCTTTATATGCCCCTTTTTTCTTTCAACTTCATTCCCTCAGTTTCTTTCTGCTGAGCTCGACTCCTCCATGCAGCATGTTGAACGATTGTCCACAGACCTGGAGAAGCAAATCTCAGCACTGGAACACATGTCTA